>NW_019384661.1:468314-500828 GCF_000671375.1 Centruroides sculpturatus | reverse complement strand
CTATCTATTGGAAAGAGACTTGCAAAACTTGGGTTAAAATCGTGCAAATTTGGGAATTAAAATCTTGCAAAACTTGGGTTAAAATCGTGCAAATTTGGGCATTAAAATCCTACAAAAATTGGGCATCAAAATCGTGCAAAAATTGGGTATTAAAATATATTTTAAATGATCGATTTTTGTATTTTAACACGTGAAAAATGGAAATTGTCAAACCATATTAAATTCGATTTTATTTTATTTTATATAAACCTAATTTATTCACTTCAATGTTAATTTAACAACGTAGAAGATCTGATAATGATTATTAAGTAGAATTAATTGGAATAAACGACATAAATCTTCAAAAAGTTTTATTTTAAACCATAAAACGAAGTAAATGAGCTTTTGAATTTTTACGATTATAGGAAACTTAAACGGTTGATAATTTCTCAATAAAATTTTAACAACATGATGATAGGTTGATAATAAAATTTTAAAATCTCGATTTTAATGTGGGAAAAATACTTAAATTTTTCCACATATTTTAGCATTTATCTTGTTAAAATACCATTTAAAAGAGAGAAATTGAAAACAGACGTCGTGACAGACCTTTCAATTATTTTTAGAAAACAAACGCTCACTTTAAAATTACGACCTTTCTGCAGCAACGTAGTCAAATAAAAGCTCACTTTATCATTTCAAGAGTTCTTTTTTTTTTCCTTTTTTGAAACAGCTGACATGCTAAAAACTGCAGCACACTCGCATTTTCAATCGGGTCACGCAACACTCATGAGAACAAGTCCTCACGAGTTCAAGTTTTGAAGTACAACGTGTCCCATTTAAAACGACCCCCGATGAGTTAAACATTAAGAAAACTAAAGCGACGAAACATTTCTGATTTTCAAAACAGGATAATTTATGAACCAAAGAGGATAATAGAAGAGAAATTTTCCAATTCGCTACTATATATAAGACATTAATCATTTTTTGTATCTATCAATAGTGAATTATGATAAAAGATGTTCTAAAGAGACGTCTTTTAAAGAAGATTCGCATCATTCTAAAAATACCTATTTTAAAGAAAAATTCACTTTGAAAAACTATTAATGTCGGATAAAAATATCTTTTAACATTTATTAAAATGGGTTTAATGGCTCGTTCTTCCTATTATAACACCAAAAATGTTGTCGATGATTCCAAAAAGTCTGGCACTTACACAAGAATAAAGTTATTGTTTCTCGTCAGAAGGCACTTAGTGATGAGAATATTTCTGCACCAACGATTCGAATTATTTTGCAGAAAATTTTATATATAGTTTTTAATTCTTTTTTTTTTAAAAAAAGTCAAATAAATAAATAAAGAAGTGCAATTTAGACTTTTGTGAGTGGATTTACTTCGTTTAAGAGTATCATTTTTATAATTATTTCGGTTGCATTTCGAAGTTAAGTTTCGATTATTTTTGATGGTTTTTCCCAAGAGAAACAAGAATAATTGGATAAAAGCTTTCGGTTTAATAATTACGTTCATATTAAAATACATTTTATGAGTCTATACGGTTTATTTATCGAATGACATTAATTGTTATTCCCGCGACACTCGTTTAATAGAAAAAAAAATTACTCGTTGGATTTCATTTATTAAGATGAAATTACTTTAATTTCTCATTATCCTAACTGAATTAATATCAATTTTGCGTATTAGGAAAAATATCCGATAGAGAGAGATTAAATGATGTTAGACGTAGAGAATAATTTCCGTTAGATTGATGCAACTAATCAATTAATGTCTTGATAAATCACGAAGGAAGAACTCGGTAGAACAGAAAGCTATCTTTGTTGATGATAATTCTGTTGAGAGTTATCATCAATTACCGATGATGATGAGAATTACCACTGATGATAACTCTTAGTATTAATTAACGATGATTCTAGATATAAACTGATGATGATTGCAATATAAACTGCCGATAGTTCTCGTTACAAATTGATGGTTCTTAATATAAATTGATAATAACTCTCAATATAAATTAACGATGGCTCTCAACTATAAATTAACAATAACTTTCAATGCAAGTCAATGATAACTCAATACTAAACGATGATGGTTGTAAATATAAATGGCTAAATTTCGATTGAAAAACTGATGAATATTGTCAATAGGAATGGCGACTATTCTCTTATACATTGATGGAAACTGTAGTAGAAACAGAGTTATCATCATTGGTCGAGAAGCGAATATAAACTCGGCTTATTCTAAATGGAGTCAATGCTGTTGAGATGGCTGTCACGTCATTTATTGACGACTTTCTTCGAGACTAAGTCGAAGATAGATCGTCGGTCATCCTACCCGAGTGATTTCTCATTGCTTCGTCAGCGGGGAGCGCAGAGATTGAACTAAGAGGCCGTGAATAAATATTTCTGGGAAAGAGTGTGCCGACCATCTGCCAGTATCGCGTCGTGTCACTTTTCTGCATGATTGTTCCTCGCTGCCATGACAACCACCACCATCGTCATCCCGTGTTTAACTTAGAGAGGGGAGGAGAATAAAGACAAGCGAAAGAGCAATATTTTCACTCGCAAATGGGTCGAAAATAAGTTTTGATGGTTTAGCTAAGGGGTGGCCATTAAAAAGCTGTTGATCCGTAGTGACGAAGACTTAATGGATGTGTACTTTAGTCCCGTTGCTTTGATTTTGTTAGCAATGGCCTATAGCCTTTCACATTAGCGTAATCTTCTCGAAAACTGTAGTTAATTCAATTTCTATAGGAAAATAAAAAAATGAGAAAGGGGGAAAAAGAAAAACAAAGACGCTTGAAGCAAGTCTGCTACGTAAAATTCGCAAATACAGATTTCCAGTTCGAACCATCGAGTCAATATTTCCGTCAAGTATCGGCTAACACTATATTATTATCATTATTATTCTAAATTTCCAGTTAAAAATATTGATATTTTTTTTTATTGAAGTTATCGATGCGGATTAAGTTACGATTCCACGTTGAATAAACAAATTACATGAAAAATATTGCATTAATTTAAGTAAGAAAAATATTAATCGATGAGTAAATAACCCGTAAATTGAAGTTGCATTTAGTTTCCTCCCGTGTATAAACGATCGGTGTTTGTTGACGGAGTTTCGTGTGAAAGCATCACTTTGTCAGGCAATTGCAGGAAGGAAGCGTTATCTGGATGAGAAAACATGCAGATAGGCCGAGTGTCAATCCATCACCATTACTCTTGACGGTTTTTAGGTGTGAGCTATCCATCCAGGGAATGGCTGGTATCAAAAATAGCACGTGCACGCCGTTCATTACTCTATCTCTTCGATATTTACACAGCCCAACTCTATTCTCTCGCTTTATCTTTCTCTAGTTCATCTCTAAATGCTGTCATTCTGTTCCATCCTCTTCATTGAACACAACTGAAACCAGTGTTATCTGAAGACATAGATCATAACGCTGATTGACTAGGGTTCGGATCCTCGCGCGATTCGAACTTCTAATCAAATATTTCATAACGTTCGCCATCTAACCCATAATAATAGTTGGGATGGAGCCCCGGGGAGCGACTAGGTTTCTGAGACGTTATTACGTAAGAGGGTACCGATAACCGGGAGCTATCTATTGGAAAGAGACGAGATCGATTTATAAAATGCCGGTGACGAGTGAAATATCTTGTTGTCCCCAAGGCTATGTCTGTCGACGGGATCTGGCTTCGAGACCACCCTCCGAAGCTATTCTGAATGTGTGTACCGACTGTATAAGGAATGGCCTATAGAAACTACAAACTATACACATAGAAAGGAAGATATCTCGGTTTCCTGTGGCTAGGCAAACAATAACTCTTATAACGTTTTCTTATGGCCGAGTAAATATTAAATATCATAGAATATATTAGTTTTGTCGTATTCCATCTGGATTACTCGCATCTTGAGATTTCGAGTTCGAGACGTAACGTATACAAGATTAAAATAATCTTTTTTTTTTTATTTAATAAAAATTAAAAATAAGAAACCAGAAGTTTATTTGAATGCTTTTATTTCTTCTCTTTTATATAATAAAATAACTTTCAACGTGGTTTTTTATATTACGAATATATTTACAACAGACTGAATGTATTAAAAACATTTGAATTGTTAAAGATAATACTACTAATGATAATTAAATCATACAAAAAACTTGAAAATTTAAGATGATTTATATATACTAACTGTATTATATTCTTACTACAATTTCTACTATACTTTCTTACACTTAAATCATATTGCTAGCATATATGACATATACTAATCATATATACTTTATATTTCAATATCTAATATTGGCATCACACAAAGAACTCCAATATAATACCTGCTTAAACTCTCTTCAATATGTAATTATCTATATTAAGAATCTCGTGATTGTACAAAGGGAACTTAATGTGAATTATTAATAATGACAATAATATATGAACAAAACTGGGTCATAAATAATTGTTTATAACCTATTAACCTTTATGATAAAGCATATCAAACACAAACTCCACTTTTATTCATTATTTTATAACTTCGCTAGATACAGCTTAGATAAAATCTATACAAAATAACAATTTATAACGTATAATTCATTTCATTTTATGAGAAACATTATTTATTAATTACTTTTAATAAATATATTTTCTTCCAAATCCATAAAACTTTTATTATTTACGTAAAACTATTGTTTTGTACACTTTCTACGTTATATAACTGAAACTTAACCGATTTACATTCACTAAAACCGAAATATTCCATAGATTTTAATTGAAAAAACTCGAATCATAAATATTTTATATTATTTTACGTTTGGGATCGTGATATCACGCCACGAAAATAAATTTCTTTGTGCCATCAGTTCTATGTTAGGCTCACACACTAAATTTACATATAAAATAATAAATATTGAAAGCAAAGTTTAAACTAATCTCAATACAGATGTAGAAATATAAACAATTTCTTAAAAAAAATATTTGACTATTTTTTAATACATTTTCCTCCCTCGATTTGCACCCCTCTTTAATGTAAACAGCAGAGGGAGGGGAAAAAAATATATATATTTCTTTTTTATTTTTCTCTCAGAATGCTGACATTTGTAAAGCTATGTGGAGAGAGAGTAGAGAGGGGATGTATTTTTTTCTCCCCTCTTTCTGTTATAATAAATGTTGCGTATCGAAGAAACCACGTGGTTTCCATCCTCCTAGATGCGATATCAAGCGATATGACGATGTTTGAGAAAAGCAAGTAAAAGTCGATTTGGTTCTCGTGACACATTCAATACCAAACGCATCTAGTTGTATACGGAAAGAGGTAGAGATCCCGCAGCAACGATGTAATTTATGTAAAAGAGAAAAGTAAAGAAATACTTACATAGCTCCAACATATAATGCGTCTTTCTTGGTATCGATGTAAAATGTGCGGTAGAAAAGCTTTCCACAGTTGAAATCGTGAACATGTTCTATACAAAAACAAAAGAAAAAAATATGTATTAAAGAAACTATTATCAAATAAATTTTCAATTCATTAAATTCCCCTTCCCCCCCCCCAAAAAAATTCTATAAATATAACATTGTATATATATATATATAAGACCAAAAAGTATCATTAGCAGATGTTACAGAAAATTCTCCTATTATTTACACTCCGTTGAAATTAAATTTAGCGCATAAATCGCTAGAAAGAGAAATTTTTATAATTTCTTTCTCTCAAAAATCAGACTTACAAAAATTGCTATAATAAATTTATTTAACAAAGTTTCCTGCTATATAATTAAATTTTTAGATAAGAACAATGTAATGGGTATTTTTTAAAAAATATCCAGCAATTTATGAAGTAAGTTTAGAAATTTTGATGATATTTCTGTATAAAATAGGATAATTTTAATGTTTTTACAAAGTTTAATGTATAATTTATTTATATCTTTAGCTAGTGGATCAGAAAAAGTGTGAGTTTGATCAGCCTTTTTTTTTTTTAAGAGAGAGAGAGAGGAGGAATATAGTTAATTAACTAGAGTAAAAAAGTACCCACGATCTAATGTGAGAAGAATATCAATTGTTTGGGAAACAGTAGCCAATTTTAGTTTCTATCTACACAATGGAATGGGAAGAAAGACAATTTTATAAGTAACTTCCGTACTAGAGAAAGAATGATAAATGATAGGAAGTAGATGAATTAGAAAATTGGTAGCAATAGATAGAAGGATAGTAGTATATACTTTGTACAATGGACGTACAGAGTCTCCGAGATTGACGCGAGACGATAAAATATTAGAAAAACTTCCAAGCTGAAACAAAAGAAACCATTTCCAGAGCCATTTAACTAGGTTTTTCGAAAGATTTACACCGTTCCAGACAGACATAACAAAACAAAATTACGAGTTAACTCGGTTTCTTATCCGAACTAATCAGGAAAATGGTTAATATAAATTTCTCTAGAAAGGAATTCTTCGCGAAGAAATAGTTATAAACTTATAAAAGTATTTTTTTTTTTGTTTTTAATTTCAAATATTAAAAATGAAAAATTGAATTCTGTTATTTAATTATCGAGTTTGACACTAGAAAATTTCTCCAAATTTCAATTGCTTTAGGTAATATTTCAGAGGAAGACATTTGTAAAAGAATTTTGTCAGAGAAACTATTTTATATCCACAAATCAATAGCTAAAAGGGAAAGCAACGAGTTGGATATACCAATGACTGCGCCAATATTGCCCATTTTGAAGAGCTATCCCATGGGAAAGACTCACTCTGACTCTAATTGGATGATCTCTGTGACTTAGTCAGATAGTCGAATAATCTCATCAAGATGAAATTCGAAGTCATTCAAGATAACGATCAACATTCGTCCCCAATTCCATTGAAAACATTGATACTTTTCCAAATGAAACACGACCATTCGATATCAACTCGAGTTTATCAAACGATTCCCATCGAGGATATAGAACAGATTTCTATTTTATTCATTTGCTAAATTATCGTTTGATCAAATTCAATTACAGGAAACTCGCAAAATAATCGAAACGAATTCAATTATCGTGTAACTTAGTTAAAATTTTCGTTAAAAGTTTAAGAAAATGATTAAAGTCACGAAGCGTGTGACAAAATGGCGAAACGTAGAGCATTAACTACACGCGGGAGTGACCAAAGTTTGCACGAAACTAAAGAGTAACATTAAATCACAATAGCAAAATTTATTAGTCAAATATTCCCCTAGAGACAGTAGCTTCGTTGGCAGGAACTAATGAGGCAGGGACGGTCTGCCTCAGTCAGTTCTATCATTCTTAGAGAGCAGAACAAAGGACGTCAACAAATATCTTCTTTTCCCTTCGGTTGCTCTGCCTGATAAAACTAAGATAGCAGTTTCGTGAGACAATGGAGTCTTTTCACGGGGTTCTAGATATTCGAAGAGCTAGAGAAAAAGGCACACAAAGAAGAAAAATCAAGTTTTTAGTTTGACGACTCGCACGACCCAGCTCTGCAGGAGTGGAGGTTTTGGTATCGATTGGTAACGCATACAGTTCACGTGGTTTCTTTCATCAGGACACAAGTTGCGCGATTTGAACGTAATGGGTGATTAAAGAGGATAAAGTACAAAGCTGGTTCTCTTGCTTCAAATAGATCTGATACTTGACTTTTTTTTTCCCTTCTTTTCTTTTCGCTCTGGAATGAAGAAATTTTCTTTTTTTTATTGGCAGACCACGTCTAATTATCTGGTGCCATTTCGAAGAAAACATCTCGAAATCCTCTTTGGAAAAAAATCGGACGATGAGCACAAGATTCGTGTTTTTCTTTACGATTATAACAGAGATCGGTACGCGGTTTGGTACAAAAAAAAAAAAAAAAAATAGGCCTTCTGCATTTACTTCTTTTAATAGAATTTAAACAACGATCGACTACACTCAGTTTTTACACGGATAGTTTTTATTGCTGTAAATAAAAGACCTCATAAGATATCAACAGGAAGTTATTTTAACGGTCCTTAATTTGGATTATCGTATCTTCCAATCACGTAGAGTTGAAAATTTCGCCTTGTCGTGTCGAATAACTTCTAGTAAATTACAACGATGGCATTTATATATGTCCATGAATCCGAGAAACATGATTCAGTATAAGTGAATTCAGGAACTATCCAAAACAGCAGGAGTACAAACAGACAACTTTAGTGTCCTTTGCTGTTGACATTTAAACAGACAAGAGGTATTGATAATTTGTATAATGCCTGCGAGAGTTGAGATGAGAACAACGACAGCGTGACGTAGCATACCGGAAGGAAAGACGAGTTTGGTACATGATGCATTGTTCTGTAAATTACCTATGAATATTTACAAAGAGCGTCGACGACTGGAATCTTATATCCTTAGTATAGAATGTAATGAAGTAGTAGCATAACAAGGAGAATCACAGAAGCGAACTAAAAGATCGAGAAAATGGAGGTATTGATGAACGGTAACAGTTTAACGTGACAAATGATCCGGCTACTTCCACATCACTTTACAAAAAAGGTTATTTATGAGTAATGTTCAGTGTTAAATCATGTGTATGTCATGATTTCAGTCATCCAAAACCCTTTATAATAGAGAGAAAGCAACGTAATCTTAAATTCAGAACTTTCATTCAAAACTTTGTTCGTTCTTTTACTTTAAAAGTTAAAGTAAATGTAATACGTTTCTATATCAACTGTATCGCGTTACGTTTTAATGCGATGTATCATAAATAAAATATTCTTTACTTATCGTTCGAAAAAAATCTAATTTAACGATTTCGTTGAATAAACTAAGCTTAAAATAGTAGTAAATTTTCATATTTTTTCTTAATATTTTTGCTATCATCCAAAGTTCATTCAAAAGCATAGGAATCATCCGGATCATTTATTATAATTTCTTCATAAATGGCATTTATTAATAATTAGTGTAAATGATCACTTGTATACAATATGCGAAACAGATTTAAATACAGATAAGGAAACTTAACAATGGATTCTAAGCAAACAAAACATGAACAAAAGTGTCAACCATTATTAGATGTTATCGAAGTCAATCACTTTGAATCTATCTAAAACACGTTGCAATGCCCATTATCTATCAACAGGTTAACAAATAATCGGTAATTCAATTATAATTCTATGTCATAGACTTTGTTGCTAGATCATAAACTTTTCATTGGGTTATTCCATTAATCCTTAACATGTAAAACAATTTATTTCGTATGAAATTTACTATTCCCAAGAGTAGCAGTTAAAGTTTAATACCGAAAGATGATAAACTTCGATATCAACGACTTTTATTAACGTTTATATTACATATTTACTTTATACGAGAGAGAAAATGATGACTCTATAAAGAAGGAAAAGATTCAATCGTAACAACGTTAAAGCTCGCACATATTTTGCTAAAGTAGTCATATTAAATATCACACTTTAGTTGCTTTATTAGACTTTTCTTCCTCATCTTTAAATTGTGAAATAAAAATAAGTGGCACGCTTAAATGATTGTCATAAACTTGGCTTAGATTACATTACAGTCTCATCTTCATAAATGATGAATAATTGGTCCTTTCTTCATAAATGTTAGCGCGTTTCTAAAGAGGATTGAAATCCATGTTGAGAACGAAATACGCCATTAGCTTCTTTGCAAGTTAAAACTGAGACATTTGAGAAATTTTGATTATTTCCCATTAAGTTTTAACTTATTTCAACTGAAATAAAAGATTTTCACGATAATAAAAATAACAGTTTCTTTTGTTAAATGCTTTCCTTGAATTAAATGCAAAATACATTTAATTATATCCAAAGCATTATAGAGGAAAATGTTACAGGAAAAGTTATTCACTTGAGAAAGAAAATACAATGCAGTTTTCATAAAAATTTATTATACAAAATATAAATTATTTAATTCAAAATTAACAAAAATTATTAAACTATATAAATATCCATTATATATAGCCTATATACACGTGATTACATTCAATCGATCACACAGTCATAACTCCGCCCAATCGCCGTTAAGACAATCATAACTCCGACCAATCGCCGTTAAGACAATCATAACTCCAACCAATCAACATATAAAAATTTCTTGTAGATATTTTAAATTTTTTTATCATATCAACTTATATGTAAACTTTATTTTTTTCTACTTTTGCTTAGTTTATTGCTATTCGATTCGTCCTCAAGATTTTATATAAGTAAAATATTTATCATATTTTAAATTTTTTCAAAAACAGTTCAACGATATTGAAAAGTTTCCTCTAATACTAAATTTGTTTTTAATTCATTTCTAATTAGCTAAAAAAAAGAAAAAAAAACCAAAATAAAATATCACAAATATCGTTTGATCTTACAGATGTTATGCATTTTGAAAACACATTTTATAACTAAATTTTTTATATACAAAATTTTAAATTTATAAATTTAGGTAGAAAATAATTTAATATTAGAATATATTTTAAAATACTGTAGTTTATTTATTGCTTACAGAATATTTTATAAACATTGATAGTTATTTGATAAATTGAAAATATATTTAAATAGTTAATCTAAATATTGAAATAAATAAAAGTGTGCTTTCATGGAAATTTAAAGATTAAAGTGTTCAAAAGGTAGTGAAAAAAATCTTGAATGATTTTAAAATGAAAGATTTAAAACGTAATGTAATCTTTAATATTCCGATATTAAACATTTATATAACTAAACGTTAAATGTTAGAATTTAGAATATTTTAGTTTCGTTTATACTCTAATTTAATTACATTAACATATTTTTCGTGATAATTTTGTAAATGATAGACTGAAGATTTAATAAAAATATTTTTATTTTCAACNACAAAATATAAATTATTTAATTCAAAATTAACAAAAATTATTAAACTATATAAATATCCATTATATATAGCCTATATACACGTGATTACATTCAATCGATCACACAGTCATAACTCCGCCCAATCGCCGTTAAGACAATCATAACTCCGACCAATCGCCGTTAAGACAATCATAACTCCAACCAATCAACATATAAAAATTTCTTGTAGATATTTTAAATTTTTTTATCATATCAACTTATATGTAAACTTTATTTTTTTCTACTTTTGCTTAGTTTATTGCTATTCGATTCGTCCTCAAGATTTTATATAAGTAAAATATTTATCATATTTTAAATTTTTTCAAAAACAGTTCAACGATATTGAAAAGTTTCCTCTAATACTAAATTTGTTTTTAATTCATTTCTAATTAGCTAAAAAAAAGAAAAAAAAACCAAAATAAAATATCACAAATATCGTTTGATCTTACAGATGTTATGCATTTTGAAAACACATTTTATAACTAAATTTTTTATATACAAAATTTTAAATTTATAAATTTAGGTAGAAAATAATTTAATATTAGAATATATTTTAAAATACTGTAGTTTATTTATTGCTTACAGAATATTTTATAAACATTGATAGTTATTTGATAAATTGAAAATATATTTAAATAGTTAATCTAAATATTGAAATAAATAAAAGTGTGCTTTCATGGAAATTTAAAGATTAAAGTGTTCAAAAGGTAGTGAAAAAAATCTTGAATGATTTTAAAATGAAAGATTTAAAACGTAATGTAATCTTTAATATTCCGATATTAAACATTTATATAACTAAACGTTAAATGTTAGAATTTAGAATATTTTAGTTTCGTTTATACTCTAATTTAATTACATTAACATATTTTTCGTGATAATTTTGTAAATGATAGACTGAAGATTTAATAAAAATATTTTTATTTTCAACTTGATATTTAAAAATTTATTAAATAAACTTTTCATTGTGATTCTAAATATAAACAAATCATGTAAATAAAGAGCGACCTTTAATATAATAATTAAAAAAAAAATTTCTATTTGAATTTATTTTACTTAGTTTATTGATTAAAAAAACTATTATTATTAACATTATATATTTATCTTAATGTTTATATAAGATAGATCTGTAAATAAAAAAGATTTTATGCTGAGTTATAAATGGAAATTTTCGTTTATTTTGAATGCGTAAGTATTTCAATAGATTCATCTAAGTTTAGATTTAAAAAAAAAAAAGAAAAAAACAGTATTAACATATTGCTGAAACATTTAAAGTAACTATGAATAAAGGATACTGTCGTAGAGAATTCAAATTAGTTCTAGGTTATTAAGAGAAGGACAAAGTTTTGTTTTAAATTACAAGTTCATAGAAGCGAAATTTAATGAGTACGACTCCCTCTCGAAACTTATAAGATTCCAAGCAAAGAACAAACATCCGAACGTAATATCTACTTGGAAATGATGCATGTCTTAAGGAAGAAAGCCTAGAAGGAGAAGAGAGAAAGAGTGTGTTGCAAGGAGCAAGAGGATCGACCACCCAAGCAGCGAGTAGAGGGATTCGCGTCAAAGAAACCAACCGAGATAATGCTGACAGATCACAAGTAGAGACTTGATGACTTTGTGAATTACTTCTTCTGACATTTTCCTGTCGTCAAATTACTTAAATAGCACCTGGTCAGAATTAATAAACTGTTCGGCGTCATTTTGCAACGACAGTAGCAATCAATAGACTTCATGTACCAATATCTCAAAGCTTCTAATGTTCGGTTTTTATTTCTTACATTTTTTTTTTAAAAAAAAGGGTCGTAAAGTACACTTATATTTTTTAAAATTTAATAATTATATAATTCTAAAAATCACTTTAGTATAATAAAATTTCAAAACAAGGAGTAATTCTTTCAAGAAGTAAACATGTCAATTTAACACTTTCGTTGATAAGTTTTTCTACAAAAAATAAGTAATTGTTTAAATTATATACTGTATATTCAGAGAGAGAGAGAGAGAGAGAGAGAGAGAGAAGAAAATGTTTATTTTTGACAGGTTTAGAGTGTTACTCCATCTGCCAATTCTGTAAGAAATTCTGTCAGCAGCCATAACGGAGTACAGTTAATAAGATGGCAACAAATGTTATCTTCTCTCAGCATCCGTTACCATAATAGCAAACGTCTCTTAAGAAAATTCGATAAAAAAATAAAATAAAATAATAAAAAAAGATCTCGCTAATCTACAGAAAGGCTTCCAACAGTAAGAAGAAATTGATTTTTATGTCAAAAATTTTCAAACCTTTTATCTGTCAACGCGTTACAGATCTTCTTAGTACGAAGTAAACAATAGCTCTGCAAATCTCTTAACGTGCTTTTCTTATTATATTTCTGTATATTAGCCAAAAATGAGAAAATTTCTATATTTAGAAACGAATTATCTAGTTTAGAAAATCGATAAATTCTTCGATAACCATTAAAATTGATTAATTGGAACTACGTTAAAATAATTAATCGATTTTTTTTAAGATAGTTCAACTGTTCTCATAAGGTAACGAGTTAAAATAATACCAAATGTTTCAGTTTATTTTATTATTACATTAAAGATAAGCGCTAACTAACAATATACTGTATTTAAAAGTAGATTTGACGTTTGTAGCATAGTTAGTTAGCAAGGTGGCATCCAACAGAGCGGGGTCTGCCTCAGAGATAAACAGACATATTTCCCAATCTGGCCGACTTTACACAACCTGCTGCACAGACTAAGCCTATTATCGGACGTAGGGGCACTGAAGTGTGTAATGAAGCTAGGGACTCCAGCTTGAAGCTCTCCCGCTGCTTCATTCCTCCTCGACAATTACTGGTTTATGTTATATTGCAGTCCTCAGGTATAGCTAACTCCGGGTGTCCTAACAGAATTTCCTTCAGAAATCTTATGTCATAATCAAACGCGTTTTTTTATTAATCGATAAAGATCGATTGTAACTCGAATAATTCACTCGAAACTCGTCCTTTCGTTTCGATCACTTTATACGAGAAGAGCGACTTATAATCTTCGTGCCCTTCTGTACGATTTGAAAAAATGACACAAAAAATTCATTTTTTTTTACTTATTTCCATCTTACAATTTCTCGTTGAAGTGGAAAAGCGAGTGAAAACTAAAATCGAAGAAGTGGTTGAAAAACAGAACGCCCGCAGCCATCTCCCAGTTCTGACAAACAGGAAGCAATCAGTGAAGCGGTAATGTCATTACGACAACTAATCAAGCTTCCCATTAAATACGAATGGTCGAATAAGGGGAAAGAAGTGATGTTTGATGGACCCAGGTGAAGCACCAGTCCTTAAAAGATTCTTTCCTTCTAACCAGAATTTGTATATGTCTTTCGGATTTTAGTTTTCGTTCAGTCTTTATTAGACTGAGAAACAATCTTGGAAATTCTTCGAAGAGAGAAACTATTTCTGGAATGAAAAAAATTTTCCTTCATAGTTTAAGAACCGATATATTTTACTTACAGACGAAATAATGATACTAAATGAACAAAAGTATTAAGAGATGTTTTCATCTTTACAATGGCTTGTGTGGCCATGTATTATATTAATAATTTTCTACAAAGATTGTGCATATGTACAAATTAACATTTATATCAAACAAAAGATTATCTGTACAAAGATTTGATTCAAAGATTACCCATATAGCATACAGAATCTATACAAAACAATGAGTTATATACAAAATAATAATTTACAGATAAAGAAATGATTATCTCAACGTATAAAATAATATTTAGAACCATACAAAATATGATTTTCTTTGTATTAGATCTGTACAAAATAATGAATAGTATACAAAGACACGGTTATCTCAACATTACGCCTGTATGAACTGTACAAAGACTTAATTATTTTACATCAGATCGATATGAAACAATTTTCATATCCATACAAAGACCCGATTATCTATATTTTAGATCTGTAAAAGGACAGAATTTCTGTATTAAGCACGTAAAACATCTCATTTATCAAGCATCACGTTTGTACAAAAATATTCAGATTAAATATAAGAAAAGTTTCTGAAGTTCTTGAGTCTAACTTAATGGATAACTTAATGGAATTTGTATAGAAGAATTATAAATAAAAGTATCTATTCATAAGCACTTTACTTGAGTGAATCGTATCAATTACAAGGATTACATTAAAGAAATTAATTAACATCGTTACAGAATAGTTTTTCTTGAAGAGGAAGCATCAGATGTCATTGCAATGACTTCTAAATGAGGAAAAAATAGTTTGTTTTCTGTACACAACTTATGTTTACCCAAGATAATTTAATAAGAATATTAAATTTCGATTTTTTTTCATCATAATGTGGTTCCTAAATATATTATTATATTACGGATGAGCATTATTTTTCGAATAAAATCGTAACTTAAAAAAAAATGATTTATTTGAAAATAAATTGAAGTTCTCGCTTTACGTTTCTTCGATTGGTTTTAAGAATAGAATGATTTTAATATTTGTGAATTTTCAATTTAGAAAAATAAATAAGTAGAAAAGAGGAAGGGGAAAAAATTTCCCCACATTTTCAGGATTTCTCTGGAGATGAAGATAAAATTAGAATTTTGTAGTTCTATGACCTACTAAAAATCCAACTTTCGANGAGATTAAGAGAAGCTCGTGTATAATTTTTCCTACCTGTTTTTTTGGAAAATATCCTCCAAAAACAACTCGAAATGAAAACATTTTTAGTGTCTTTTCCAGTTTCTAACTTATTCTTTTATATATCGAGTTATTCTTGTCACTATTTGGCGTTATTTAGTGTGTCTCAAACCGAATAAATGCAGTACGTCTACGAGTCTGTCCGTGTATTTTCGTTTAGGTTATATCTAAAATAGCTTGAAATTTTCAGGCGTTCGAATAATGAATTATAAGGAATTCTATACAAATTTTCTCGAAAATTAAATAATTTTTAAATTAATATTTGACATTTTTTAAAGCATGAAATTTACTCTGTTTTTTTTTCCTATAGGGATCGCGACCTATCTGTTGAGAAACCCAAAATAAATAAATCTTAATCCTTAAATCAGTCTTCTGGCTTTATTAATAAATCAAAATTTTAAGTAAAATGTGCATTTACAACAAACCAAAACGTATAATATATTCACAAGTAAGTTATATTTAAGAAAAGAAGAAAAAAAAACTGATTAATTCAAACAGATATAATTTATAATTTGCTAGGACGATTCTCATAAAAAAAAGAAGAGGGTGGGAGAAAAATTAACCATTAAGCTTGGCATATCTAAAGTTGAAACGGAAACGGTTGAGTAATTGCGATAAAAAATGAGAATAGAAAATCTTCCGTGACATAAAAAGAATGAGTTAAAAACATAGACAAAATGAGTTATCAAAATAAAAAAAAAGAAGGCAACAAATCTGTTAGTAGCGTGATTAGAAACATGGGAAATTTGAAAAATATAAGGCTGATACATTTCTCATCATGTGAACCTTGGAGCAAATGATCCTCCAGATTCAATCTTCCCTCTCTCATTTTTAGACCTTTATATAGCTTATATATATATATTTAAAACTCTATTCTTAATATAATCTACTCTACGTATTCTGAGGAATAGCCTATTTAAATATCTAAATTCTAAAGATATTATAAATTTCAAANTTTCCAGTTTTTGATGCTTGTTATATTCCAAACTCAAACCAAAGTCGTCAGATCCCCGAGGGAAGTCTTCTTGATGGTAACCTTTTTCTTTTCGAATCCGATTAAGCTTTAAAAGAGGTCGTGAGTTGACCATCCATTGCTGAAAATAATCGCTTCAAACTTTAAATGTTTTCTTATTTTTTTCTTTTTTCTTTATATATATATATATATATGACATTCTTTGCACATATAACAAGAGAGTTAGCAAAGCAATTTTGAAGATGACAAAGTACGAAACAATCTAGAATAAAGTTTCATACATCATAAAATAAAAACGAAGAACGAAAAGTAGAAACAGACGAGTTGGAAGGTGATAACCTTTGTTGAAATGAGGTTGGAAAAGTTACGCAGTATCCATTATTTACCGAGCATCACCAACCTCTTCCTATGACCTTTGAACCGTGGAGAAAATTACGATGTCAGAGTTCAACCGACCATCCTCTCGACCAGTTTGGGGAGAAAAACTTTTCGGGGGGATAAGAAGAGAGTTAATTGGACGAAATGCTTTAACAGTTTCAATAAAATATCAAGTGGAAGTAGCTCTGACCTCACGTAGACGTCTTGTAAATGTATGATTCAACTAGTCATCTTACGAACTGCAACATATATTTCTTCATACTAACGGTACATGTAAGTGTTTTTTCCTCATAAAATCAATAATATTGAAAATATTTTCTCCCGCATATAAAAAAAAATGCGACATAATTTTAAATGTATATAAAAAATTTCACATAAAAAAATGGCAGGTTTGTTAGTTTGCTTTAGAATTTAATAATTCTAGCTTATTTGTTCTTGTATAACGATATCAAAATTAGGAAAGTTTAACATATAAAATTTACATTTTTAAGAAAAAAAAATATATATTTTTTAATATATTCATAAAAAAAATAAATATATATTCAAAAAAAGTTTTTACGTGCATTTTTATAACGATAAACTTATGATTAAAAGTGAATTTTATGCTCGGGTGAACTTATATCAAAGTGAGGAGGTGCCACAGAAGAGATATAAAGGTTGTTATATCGCCAGAACCTAGAAGTTGGCACATAAATTAGTGAAAAGGGAGAAGACGAAGGGACAACTCCTGCCCCGGGGGAGACAGAAGAAAACTAAAATGGACGATAACCCTCTCTCAGAATAGCTGCGGGCTTCGAGATAATTCCAAAAAATGATATTCTATATCGAATATAGATTGTATCATTTGTCATTTAGAATGAAGACAAACTAACATAATATAAATTTACCATTTAAACACTCTTCTAAACTATAACAAACAGGCCATTAGTTTTCTAGTGGCACGACTCTTATAATAGTTAATGATGCAGTAAATAACATTCCCACCTGAGATCGTTTAAATGTTTTGGTTGACAGAAGTCAGATTAAAAAAAATTATATATATATATTTAAAAAATTCAACTTATCTATAGATAAGTACTTTAAGTTACTGTGTCCAAACATGATTTATAGGTCGATTAAGAAACATGATCTAAATCTCTAGGCTAATTAATGTCCCATATCTTATATAGAAACTGTAATTTTTTCTTCTTCAATCGTTATTTAAATACTATTTTATTACGTAAATAAATTATATTTTTCATTTTATATTACTATTCTAAAATTGTTAAATTAAAAAAAAAATAATAATAATAATATAAAATCCAACTTCATCTAGTCTTGCCATCTTGGATTCATCCTCCATTATCCACACTTGAAATAATGAGTAAAGAATAATCTATTTTATTAATTTTATTGATAGAGAATTATATTTAGCTGACATTTTTTAAATATTTAATATATTTTATGTATTATATATTTGTCAAAAATGTATTTAATTTTTACAGTTTATAGAAACTGTAAGATACAATATAAGGTACTGTGTTAGTAGTAAAATAATTACTTAACCTTTGCACTGATTTTATGTCAGAAGTAGTTACATTTTAGAACTGTTTAAATATTGGTAATCTTCAAATCATGGACGAGATAAGGAGAAATAATAAAACCGTAACAAAAATAAAAGAAACTGCCCTGTAAACCTTTTAATATTATTTTTATACCTTAAACAAGAACTTGAAAGTCGAAGTAGTGAGATAGAATGACTACAAAACGCGAGGTCAACGTAATAAATCCGAAATTCTAACGAAGTGAGTAGTGAAAGAAGGAACTATCAAGAAAACGATTGGAAGATCAGTTGTAGAATCGTAAATGAAAAAGATAGGTAAAGTGTCATCGCAGTTATTGGTATCAGTTTAAATTGAGTACTATTATAAAAGCGTGCATCGAGTATGTTCGACTACGTAGTGACGAATCTCGACATTCCACTTCTACCACATTTTATGTATAAAGATTTTTAACTGGGTGATTCGGCAACGGAAGCCTCAGGAAATTAAAACGCGAGTTGCCGATTCACTTTCTAGCTATCAACCTAGACAATTGGCAACAGAAGGCAGAGGCATGGCAGAAACACGAAACAGGTGACGTGCCGCGAGAAAAAAAAGCAAAAAAAAAAAAAGAAAAAAAATTAGAAGTGAAAAATTTAATATCCATCCGAAAAGCTGTTACGCCGAACAAAGGAAACTGAAGCTTGGTTTTATAGAAAGACAACTTCTCCTTTCGTCCTTTTCCATTCCTGCATGAAAGTCGAGGAGATTAGAAATTTTAATATTCTTTTCTCGAAAATATTTCTTAATCTATTCGTCTTTTCTTCCCCTGTTATTCTGTTAAGTTAAACTAGTTGATGGGACAATAGCAACCGTGGTAGAAAATAGATTGTATATCTTTCACTGAGGTCGACGTCGACTCTACGACATCATCGAAATCTCGTTGTTGTTATACGAGTATAAAATAGTGCGGGATGGAAATTAAATCAAAGTGCAACACGTGTTTACCCGGGGGAGACGTAAAATGTACAACGAGAGCTACTAAAAGGTAAGAAGCGTGGACTATCGAGACGACTACAACCAAATAGACCCACTTTGACATTGAAGTATCTCGAAGAAGAGAGGAAGAAAAAAAAAATCTGGTGGACAATGCAGCGTGAGGGAGGTTGAAACTATTCTCTAGTGTCCGAGGGTCTCGGGTTTCAGGTCCCAGATAGATAAAGGTTTTATTGTCTCCCAAAGGATAGCAATCGATTGCCCAGTCACGGACTGATCCAGAAACATGAAACAAATTTACGATCGGCCAGGGAAAAACGGAAACAAACTAATAGACGCACTCCTGCCGATTTCTTGTCCACTTTATACAGGTGAACGTATACGTAAGAATTTAAAAACAAACAAAAAAAGAAAAAAAAAACTTACTCTAATAGCTTTTCTTCTTTGTTACGTTCGGAAAACTTTGTAATGAACAGACCTATAAATCTTTAAACGCAAAAGTGTTACAACAATACTGCAGAGTTGAGATAAGAATATAAATAGACTCTAATGGTGAGAAATAAAAAAAAAGAAACTTTTTTTTTTCTTTAGCAAACAAATTTAATCCTTAGAATACAGGAACAAAAGAACAATGGATGTAAAGATGTAAACTAATTTCAAAATTATAGGAACTGTACTAGTGTACACGTTAAGTTGCAACATTTAAGGTTCGAGATGTTTGCAATGAATGAGAACATTATAAAAATACAGTTTCAAAACTACGTTACGAAAACTACACACTGTAATTTGTATTTTGAAGATTTTTTCAGGGCTTTTCTATAATTTCAACATATAGAATTATATATAAAAATATAAAGTAATATTTGAATATTATAGAAATTAAACTATATTTGTCCATATGGTAAGTCGCGCGACATATGGACAAGTGTAGTATGAAACAATCCAGTAATGTAAATTTGTAGTTTGCTCGCTTCATAAACATAATAATGGAATGATGTAAAGATGCAAATTTATCCTAAAATCTTGCAGAAACTATTGACTATTATATCGTTAAAGTTGCAAACTATAGATTGTTTGTTGGACATTTTTAGAGGAGTTTTTTTCCCCCTCAAGAGATAAACTTATTTCGAGACGTGGAATTACAGTACTTATACGTGATACAATATCAAGTATTTTTTTTAACGATTTAAACAATTTTTAAATGTCAACACGTAATAAAATTTGAAAGAAATTTGATGAAAATAAAAAAAGAAAAGAAAAAAACTCTTTCTAGACTTTGATACCTTTGACAAAAATGTTGTACAACTTTTGTAGTCAGAGCTTTTGTACTAAATGACTACGGAAATTGACTATTGTTATTTACTGGAAATAATAAAAGAATTTTCGACTTTAATCCTCCAAAAACTTCCATTGAAAAGATTACAAAGGTTTCTTTGTCAAATTTTCAGGAAGTTTGTGCATTAACGTCGATAACGAAATTTTACGACCTCCATTGTAAATCCAGTAGGAATATTATTATTAATGAGTGTTAAACAACTGAATCGACCAATAATTAAATAAAACGGAGACACCAAATCAAAGAATAAATTCGAACGTTTTTTTTTAATATCAAAACGAAAGAATCGGTTATTAAATGTTAATTTCTTAAAAAAAAACGAAAACAAAGAAATTATTCAGTAGAGAAGTAAACTGGGAATACATTTTGTACGAAGGATCGATTTTTTTCCTGTTTTTTTTCCCCAAAGTGAATAAGTTGTGCACTTGGAATTAGTTGGGAGTAAGTGCTGCACGTGGAACATCCATAAAAGGATTGAAGAAGATAACAGAATAGTGATTTTCTGCTTTACGGAGGAATACGTCAACATATAGGTTGGAAAGTGAAAGTAAAAGAGATATTTAGTGGATCCAGACACGTTCGTGTGCAGGGAGTAATTGTGCCAGTTTGACGGCAGACAACAATGATGCAGAGGAGGACAATAACCACAGCCTTCTTCCATTAACTAGCATCCCCAGCTTCGGGCACGTCGTGAGGACGAGATAGCCTCCAACCAAAGACACAGCCTCGTTTTAGTCGAATACTATTGTCCCTCTTCCTCCTCATCTCTTCATCTTGCATCTCACAAAATGCTAAGAATTTAAATGTGCTCTGGGACAATAGATTATCCATAATTACAATATATTCTAAACTTGGTTCGACTTTAATAAAGAAGTTTCTCACATGAATATAATTGATTTATCTACATAAAAGATTCATTTTTGATTTAAAAATATATAATTTTTCATCTTTTCTTTCGGTTAAATTAAATATTCTTCTTAAAATTTACTCTTTTATCTTTTTAAAATGTTGTCTTAATAGAAGGGGAGGAACCTCTATTTTTTAATTAAAATATTCAATTTATTCGATTAATTATAACTTCTATAACATATTGCCTTTTATAAGCTTTAATGAGTAATTAATTCGTTACAGTCGAATAACTTACAAATGATACATATGCTTCACAACCTGTGAGTCGCGAACTACTCAATTCACGTTAATCTCAACCTTATGGGGTTAATAATTAATAGATTTTGATAAACAACTACAAATAAATTAATAACTCAATATTGTTTTAGTATTTCATATATAATACTAATTGTAAACTTTAATAATTCGGTCGAAAAAGGATTCTATATAAAGATGAGGAAGAGAAATTGAGGGATAATCAGAGAATTTCGAATATTTCAAATTTAAACGCTTTAAATGTTATAAATTTATTACGAGATGCAGCTAATTAATAAATTTAAATTGATAAATAAATTACGCCGATTAAAAAAATATATATATTTTTTTCATCTGTTAAACTTATCTCATTCTTTTCACAGAATTAGAATCAATAAAAGAGAGAATTAATGAATTTTTATTTCGATCCTTATTGATTTATATGCTTTTAAAACCTATTTCCTTTATTTTTTTCTACACAATTCTACTAAACTATCGTTCGAAAGTACATAATGACATTCTCTTCTTTTACAAATAAAAATATCAGGATGAATACTTTTATTCAAAAAAAAAAAAAACTATTTGAAAAGAAATACATTTGTACACTTTTGCTTAGTAAAAAGAATGGAAAAAAAAATTATATACATCTATATATATTANAGAAAATATACTTTTAATAAAAAGTTTTACTTTTATATATAAATGACAGTTTGTGGGACAATATATTGAATTTATTTTTCAGCATTCTTTCATTATTTAATGCATTAAAAAATCGATTTTGGAGCTGTCCAAGCAGCGGAAGTCCGAACACGTTTCTTCCAGACAGATTAACATCGTCAATCAAAAGATTTGCACGAACGAATGCAAAAAATCAATTTTCTGTTTTTCATTTCGAGAAAAACTTGAATAAAAAAATTAATTTATATATACATTTATAAGTTAACAATCTTTTTATATATATATATATATATATTCTTTAAAACTTAACCTTTCTTTAATAGCATTAACCATTATACTTTAAGAGAGATTTAAGTTAATAATACCTCTCTCAAATGTGAAAAACAGATTACAAAAATATATATATTTTGTTATTATTTTATCCATATATTTCATTTACTTTAATAGAATAATAATAAAATATATTTTTCATAAGTTATAAAAGTACAATACATTTGAGATTTTAATAAAATATGACACTCGTTCCACAATAACACTCGGAAAGCATCCACAATTCTATTATAATACATATATTCATACAGAATTTTGACAGAAAGGAGTCGAAGAGAAAGGTTGATTATTATTTTTTTTTTCTTTTTTTTCCTGTAAGTGAATTATCGATGAAAAATAAGAGGAATAAGCGCATAAACGTTTTCGACGATTTATACGCAAGAATTTATCCTATTTTCAAAGAATAGCGTGTGTTTTCTAGCGAATTCATATTTTAACAGCTTATCCAAAAACATGTTTCTATGTAGAAAATTTGTATTTGTAATAACAGTATGAGAAATGGAGATTAAGAGAAGCTCGTGTATAATTTTTCCTACCTGTTTTTTTGGAAAATATCCTCCAAAAACAACTCGAAATGAAAACATTTTTAGTGTCTTTTCCAGTTTCTAACTTATTCTTTTATATATCGAGTTATTCTTGTCACTATTTGGCGTTATTTAGTGTGTCTCAAACCGAATAAATGCAGTACGTCTACGAGTCTGTCCGTGTATTTTCGTTTAGGTTATATCTAAAATAGCTTGAAATTTTCAGGCGTTCGAATAATGAATTATAAGGAATTCTATACAAATTTTCTCGAAAATTAAATAATTTTTAAATTAATATTTGACATTTTTTAAAGCATGAAATTTACTCTGTTTTTTTTTCCTATTTTAAATGCAATTATTCTGAGAATGTTGGCAAAGAAATGCGAGTCCCTAAGAACAATGGATTGACTTTAAATACATTTTATCTCGACACCACCGGAGAATTAGCATAGAATTGTATAGATTTCTATACCGAAGCCATAATTAAACTAAGTACAATAGTTTTGGTGAATCGGTAAACTTTCTCTGCAACATTTCGTCGAAAGATAAAGTCGGAAGATATAAAACATTGGCATCAAAGTCGAATAAGTCATAAAGCATTGCAGCAATGGCTCGTTGGAGAAGGATTAAAATCTTTTGTATCGCTTAAATACCGACGTTAAATCGACCGTTTGTAGAAGTTACGACTTTTGTTAGAACTAAGCCAACAAGAATTCTTTCCTCTTTTTTTTTTTTATTAATTTTAAACAGAGGATTAATATTCAAATTGGATTAATTTAATTTCCGTTTTGAGCAAACAAAAGTCTTTTCTAAATTACAATAGAAACTGATAACAGATAAATTTTGCTCAAAGCAGTTTCGTTTAGAATACAATCGAGAGGAGTCAACGTTCAAACGTTTAATGAAAAGATCTTTGTTTTTAATTTAATAATGCATCTTCTAATACCATTATAAATCTATTTATAATCCCCTCCTTTTTTTTACATTTAGTTAGCATCTGTAATTATTTAGTCAAGCCAAAAAAAAACTCTCGAGTTTTAAAATATGAGAGGAAGAACAAGCCTAGTTTCCGTCTTTGCACATAAAAATCTATTTAAACCAATCATAAAAGTCTAGAACCTTTACTATCTTAGGTGATGCGGAGAGACACGTCATACTTTGCATAACACCACAACTACATACGGCGTAGAGTAGTAAAGAATCTAGAGATTTGCATTTGATGTAGTGTTATGGGAGGCTCGAAGACAAATGGACAAAGTTCTCCCAAGTCTGACGTGGAACGATTTGAACAGCTTGGCTCGATGAAAAACGGTACCCATTTGCATTTTATACAGCCTAAACAACAAAAATATACAAGCAAATAAAATGAAATATATGCGTAGTAGTAAGAAAAAAAAACACACGAACATAAAAAAATCAAGAGTGACTAATTATTTTTCTTTCGATTTTTTGGTAGAATCCTTCATATATATACACAATGCTTTAGTTAGAAGAAATATTCTAGATAAATGAAGAAAATTTTAAGCTTGATAACGATAGAGTTTGAATATTTAAGTAGAGTATTAAGGAGTAAGTTTAAAATGTAAGGAATTAACACGCACGATTTCGTATAATACACGAAACAATGTGCTACAACAATGGATTCTCGGAGCGCCTTATCTTTGATCACCTCGTGAAAAAAGCGCACAATTTCAACATTTATTGTTATTTCTTCATCAAGGCTAATGTGGACATCATTATGTGGAAGACACGAGAGCGGTTTTAGCCGAAAGTACAACACTTAAAAGTTCTCAGACAAGGTAAACATACCATTGTTTACATTGGGGTGTCGGGGTTAACGGCAGTATCAGATTACTTCACTACTCGAGCTAAAGCCGCGTCATTAATCTAGACGCGACCAATTCGAGAAAACACCATCCCAGGGGAGAGCAGCAAAAGACAATACACTCACGTACTGTAATACGATACGAATAGTAGATCTAACATCTTTGAAGAGGGAGGAAGCAGACGAAAGCTTCCTCTTTTTTTTATTTTTTATTTTTTCCTAGTCTAGTCATTCAATGGGTTACTTTATTCTCGAAGCAACAAGTAGTCTGTAAATATGGTTCGAAGAGCTTCGAAACTTCTCCAATATAACCGAAAGCTCAATATTACAGCAGTTGACAAATGATGACAAAATGGTGGTATAGAAACTAGCTTTTTTTTTTTTATTTATAAAAAAAAAACGATAGAAGTACATAAAGCTAGCTGTAAAAATATTTGTAGATCGAATGATGTATTTTATGTACTAAAACTAATAGTACAAGATGTGAATTAAGCTAATATTTGAAGTAGATCCGCATTAGGGAGTAAGGTCTTGAGGCAAGATCTTGTTTCATATTCCATGCAAAACACGATAAAATTAATAAGAAATTTAACTATTTTATAAAATGTAGTTAAATTTAATATAAAAATAATAAAACTGAATTAAAATTTTTTTAAAATAGTAAAAATTTAACAAGATTTAAATATGATTTTAAGCATTTTTTTATATCGCGTGAAACACGATCTTGCTTCAAGATCTTACTTCATACTCACTCACTTCTATATTATTTTTTTAATATAAAATTTAAATTTTATTAAAATATAATTATATTTTTAAGAATTTAATAAGATTTTAATGTAACTATATTATTTTTGTAATAAATTTAACTGTAAATAATTTCAGATATAACTTAATTAAACGTGACTAGTGTATTACAAGATATGTAATAGTTAAAAGACCGTATAACTTTTACTTTATTGTACAATTATTTTTCCTATTATTACAGTGAAAATTAGGAAATATTTTATAGATTAAGTGAGAAATAATAAATATATATAATTTCAAAATTAATCATAAAATTTTAATTGTTTAATTTAAGACTATATTATCATTAGACTGAATTAAAAGTTTGAAGATAAAAAAAATCAAGTTCGTTAATAAACAGCTAAGAAGATATTTTTAAATATTGAATTTTTAGAAAAATTACAATTTCTAAATGTCAAAAATTTCATTTTTCTGTAGTCTCATCTTTTATTTCGAACTTTTTGAAACTATATTTTTTAAAAAAATCTTCAGTTTCTTACAGCTATAAAGTGTATAAACTTTTATTCGAACATGCCATTTCCTTCCTTCTTTTTTTTTATCTGAAAAATGTCAAATTTCGTAAAAATTTTTTAAAAAAGTATTAAGATTTTTGATATTTTTTCCTTTCTTTTAAAATTCAAGAAGTTTTTTGTGAAGAAAGAAGTGTCAACGAAGAGACAACTCAGTTAATATCGTCAGTGAGTGCAACCTCCTTTGTGCGACGACAGCCACAACAGAGAACGACATTCGACACGTGGGACGAGCTGTCTGTCGTATCTGCGACAACATATCTGGTTACCAGGGTAAACAAAGATCTACTTACCCCTGTGATGACGAAGATGACCACAGCACGTTTCTCCCAATCCCCAGTTAGTATGTCTGTAGCCTGTAACAGAACCGAGCCACAGCACAAAATAAAGCAGCATGTCTGAAGGGCGCGCAGACAAGAACTACCAGCAATCTCGTCGTCCTACACACCCGTCCAGAGACTAACCAATGGCGCGCCTCACTCGCATCGTGACGTGATCAATCAATGGTGAGGCCGTAGATCACTTGTCACCCCCCTCTCCTTGTTGCACGGATGTCAACGTTTACAATCTACCCCTTTTACAATTCGCGTGTTTCAAAAAAAAAGGACAAATGATTCGACTACGGTTCACGACTCCCTTTAACAGATAACTCACAACTCACCCCACGTTGTAAACAAACGGAAACGTTTCAACATATTACATAATTCTCTGATTATTCTATATTATACGGTGCATATTTTAAATCTTCAAACGGAAATTTACAACACATATTGAGAATATAAGCACTAATCCACCAATGTCTACTGAGGATATATACATAAATTACTAATCTAAGAATATACACAGTTATAATTTTGTACATGAAGAGAGTATATAGTTTATAATGCATGATTTAATTTCGTACCTCTCCCTATTTATAGTATGTAAGGAATAGTTGTGTATCGATGGCAAGTTGCCCAAAACAAAACTATTTTACTGTTACATCCGGTCACATATCAGATTCTAACTTCGCGAAAATGATGCGAAAAGGATTTTCTTTGCATCCATCTGAAGAATTATTCTGATAAATGCGAATAAATATGATATATATATATATATATATAAAAAGGACATTTGTTTGATATTTTTTCGTGAGAATTCAGTAAAGACGTCAATAGAAACGACCCTTTTATCCAGCAATTTAGTTAAATCATAGCTTTTCCAGTTTTTGATGCTTGTTATATTCCAAACTCAAACCAAAGTCGTCAGATCCCCGAGGGAAGTCTTCTTGATGGTAACCTTTTTCTTTTCGAATCCGATTAAGCTTTAAAAGAGGTCGTGAGTTGACCATCCATTGCTGAAAATAATCGCTTCAAACTTTAAATGTTTTCTTATTTTTTTCTTTTTTCTTTATATATATATATATATATGACATTCTTTGCACATATAACAAGAGAGTTAGCAAAGCAATTTTGAAGATGACAAAGTACGAAACAATCTAGAATAAAGTTTCATACATCATAAAATAAAAACGAAGAACGAAAAGTAGAAACAGACGAGTTGGTAGGTGATAACCTTTGTTGAAATGAGGTTGGAAAAGTTACGCAGTATCCATTATTTACCGAGCATCACCAACCTCTTCCTATGACCTTTGAACCGTGGAGAAAATTACGATGTCAGAGTTCAACCGACCATCCTCTCGACCAGTTTGGGGAGAAAAACTTTTCGGGGGGATAAGAAGAGAGTTAATTGGACGAAATGCTTTAACAGTTTCAATAAAATATCAAGTGGAAGTAGCTCTGACCTCACGTAGACGTCTTGTAAATGTATGATTCAACTAGTCATCTTACGAACTGCAACATATATTTCTTCATACTAACGGTACATGTAAGTGTTTTTTCCTCATAAAATCAATAATATTGAAAATATTTTCTCCCGCATATAAAAAAAAATGCGACATAATTTTAAATGTATATAAAAAATTTCACATAAAAAAATGGCAGGTTTGTTAGTTTGCTTTAGAATTTAATAATTCTAGCTTATTTGTTCTTGTATAACGATATCAAAATTAGGAAAGTTTAACATATAAAATTTACATTTTTAAGAAAAAAAAATATATATTTTTTAATATATTCATAAAAAAAATAAATATATATTCAAAAAAAGTTTTTACGTGCATTTTTATAACGATAAACTTACGATTAAAAGTGAATTTTATGCTCGGGTGAACTTATATCAAAGTGAGGAGGTGCCACAGAAGAGATATAAAGGTTGTTATATCGCCAGAACCTAGAAGTTGGCACATAAATTAGTGAAAAGGGAGAAGACGAAGGGACAACTCCTGCCCCGGGGGAGACAGAAGAAAACTAAAATGGACGATAACCCTCTCTCAGAATAGCTGCGGGCTTCGAGATAATTCCAAAAAATGATATTCTATATCGAATATAGATTGTATCATTTGTCATTTAGAATGAAGACAAACTAACATAATATAAATTTACCATTTAAACACTCTTCTAAACTATAACAAACAGGCCATTAGTTTTCTAGTGGCACGACTCTTATAATAGTTAATGATGCAGTAAATAACATTCCCACCTGAGATCGTTTAAATGTTTTGGTTGACAGAAGTCAGATTAAAAAAAATTATATATATATATTTAAAAAATTCAACTTATCTATAGATAAGTACTTTAAGTTACTGTGTCCAAACATGATTTATAGGTCGATTAAGAAACATGATCTAAATCTCTAGGCTAATTAATGTCCCATATCTTATATAGAAACTGTAATTTTTTCTTCTTCAATCGTTATTTAAATACTATTTTATTACGTAAATAAATTATATTTTTCATTTTATATTACTATTCTAAAATTGTTAAATTAAAAAAAAAATAATAATAATAATATAAAATCCAACTTCATCTAGTCTTGCCATCTTGGATTCATCCTCCATTATCCACACTTGAAATAATGAGTAAAGAATAATCTATTTTATTAATTTTATTGATAGAGAATTATATTTAGCTGACATTTTTTAAATATTTAATATATTTTATGTATTATATATTTGTCAAAAATGTATTTAATTTTTACAGTTTATAGAAACTGTAAGATACAATATAAGGTACTGTGTTAGTAGTAAAATAATTACTTAACCTTTGCACTGATTTTATGTCAGAAGTAGTTACATTTTAGAACTGTTTAAATATTGGTAATCTTCAAATCATGGACGAGATAAGGAGAAATAATAAAACCGTAACAAAAATAAAAGAAACTGCCCTGTAAACCTTTTAATATTATTTTTATACCTTAAACAAGAACTTGAAAGTCGAAGTAGTGAGATAGAATGACTACAAAACGCGAGGTC
The DNA here is from genome assembly GCF_000671375.1 of Centruroides sculpturatus. Lineage (NCBI taxonomy): Eukaryota > Metazoa > Arthropoda > Arachnida > Scorpiones > Buthidae > Centruroides > Centruroides sculpturatus. The sequence goes on along the minus strand of NW_019384661.1, from coordinate 470,943 downwards.
AACGTAATAAATCCGAAATTCTAACGAAGTGAGTAGTGAAAGAAGGAACTATCAAGAAAACGATTGGAAGATCAGTTGTAGAATCGTAAATGAAAAAGATAGGTAAAGTGTCATCGCAGTTATTGGTATCAGTTTAAATTGAGTACTATTATAAAAGCGTGCATCGAGTATGTTCGACTACGTAGTGACGAATCTCGACATTCCACTTCTACCACATTTTATGTATAAAGATTTTTAACTGGGTGATTCGGCAACGGAAGCCTCAGGAAATTAAAACGCGAGTTGCCGATTCACTTTCTAGCTATCAACCTAGACAATTGGCAACAGAAGGCAGAGGCATGGCAGAAACACGAAACAGGTGACGTGCCGAGAGAAAAAAAAGCAAAAAAAAAAAAGAAAAAAAATTAGAAGTGAAAAATTTAATATCCATCCGAAAAGCTGTTACGCCGAACAAAGGAAACTGAAGCTTGGTTTTATAGAAAGACAACTTCTCCTTTCGTCCTTTTCCATTCCTGCATGAAAGTCGAGGAGATTAGAAATTTTAATATTCTTTTCTCGAAAATATTTCTTAATCTATTCGTCTTTTCTTCCCCTGTTATTCTGTTAAGTTAAACTAGTTGATGGGACAATAGCAACCGTGGTAGAAAATAGATTGTATATCTTTCACTGAGGTCGACGTCGACTCTACGACATCATCGAAATCTCGTTGTTGTTATACGAGTATAAAATAGTGCGGGATGGAAATTAAATCAAAGTGCAACACGTGTTTACCCGGGGGAGACGTAAAATGTACAACGAGAGCTACTAAAAGGTAAGAAGCGTGGACTATCGAGACGACTACAACCAAATAGACCCACTTTGACATTGAAGTATCTCGAAGAAGAGAGGAAGAAAAAAAAAATCTGGTGGACAATGCAGCGTGAGGGAGGTTGAAACTATTCTCTAGTGTCCGAGGGTCTCGGGTTTCAGGTCCCAGATAGATAAAGGTTTTATTGTCTCCCAAAGGATAGCAATCGATTGCCCAGTCACGGACTGATCCAGAAACATGAAACAAATTTACGATCGGCCAGGGAAAAACGGAAACAAACTAATAGACGCACTCCTGCCGATTTCTTGTCCACTTTATACAGGTGAACGTATACGTAAGAATTTAAAAACAAACAAAAAAAGAAAAAAAAAACTTACTCTAATAGCTTTTCTTCTTTGTTACGTTCGGAAAACTTTGTAATGAACAGACCTATAAATCTTTAAACGCAAAAGTGTTACAACAATACTGCAGAGTTGAGATAAGAATATAAATAGACTCTAATGGTGAGAAATAAAAAAAAAGAAACTTTTTTTTTTCTTTAGCAAACAAATTTAATCCTTAGAATACAGGAACAAAAGAACAATGGATGTAAAGATGTAAACTAATTTCAAAATTATAGGAACTGTACTAGTGTACACGTTAAGTTGCAACATTTAAGGTTCGAGATGTTTGCAATGAATGAGAACATTATAAAAATACAGTTTCAAAACTACGTTACGAAAACTACACACTGTAATTTGTATTTTGAAGATTTTTTCAGGGCTTTTCTATAATTTCAACATATAGAATTATATATAAAAATATAAAGTAATATTTGAATATTATAGAAATTAAACTATATTTGTCCATATGGTAAGTCGCGCGACATATGGACAAGTGTAGTATGAAACAATCCAGTAATGTAAATTTGTAGTTTGCTCGCTTCATAAACATAATAATGGAATGATGTAAAGATGCAAATTTATCCTAAAATCTTGCAGAAACTATTGACTATTATATCGTTAAAGTTGCAAACTATAGATTGTTTGTTGGACATTTTTAGAGGAGTTTTTTTCCCCCTCAAGAGATAAACTTATTTCGAGACGTGGAATTACAGTACTTATACGTGATACAATATCAAGTATTTTTTTAAACGATTTAAACAATTTTTAAATGTCAACACGTAATAAAATTTGAAAGAAATTTGATGAAAATAAAAAAAGAAAAGAAAAAAACTCTTTCTAGACTTTGATACCTTTGACAAAAATGTTGTACAACTTTTGTAGTCAGAGCTTTTGTACTAAATGACTACGGAAATTGACTATTGTTATTTACTGGAAATAATAAAAGAATTTTCGACTTTAATCCTCCAAAAACTTCCATTGAAAAGATTACAAAGGTTTCTTTGTCAAATTTTCAGGAAGTTTGTGCATTAACGTCGATAACGAAATTTTACGACCTCCATTGTAAATCCAGTAGGAATATTATTATTAATGAGTGTTAAACAACTGAATCGACCAATAATTAAATAAAACGGAGACACCAAATCAAAGAATAAATTCGAACGTTTTTTTTTTAATATCAAAACGAAAGAATCGGTTATTAAATGTTAATTTCTTAAAAAAAAAACGAAAACAAAGAAATTATTCAGTAGAGAAGTAAACTGGGAATACATTTTGTACGAAGGATCGATTTTTTTCCTGTTTTTTTTCCCCCAAAGTGAATAAGTTGTGCACTTGGAATTAGTTGGGAGTAAGTGCTGCACGTGGAACATCCATAAAAGGATTGAAGAAGATAACAGAATAGTGATTTTCTGCTTTACGGAGGAATACGTCAACATAT
>NW_019384661.1:366567-464954 GCF_000671375.1 Centruroides sculpturatus | reverse complement strand
AAATAGAGTTTTTTTTATTATTATTTATTTTTAAAAATTATAATTAATAGTTTATACAATATAAAATTTGTTTTATTAATCCCTAAACTTATTTTATATCATGTTTAACTGTCAAGAAATATTATTATTATTTTAAATATTATTTTGAGAGTTTTCAAGAATTTGACCTCAGAAAAGACACTTTTTTTTTCCTTGTCTTTTTTAATATACAAAATACATTGAAATCTTTATATAGCTACATAAATTGGGTATTTCGGATTTTTTTTCTTCTCTATAAAATATAATTTTCTTCTGTGTTACCCCTAGAGAAAGATCTATAAAAGTTTTATATCAAAGATTTATTCGTCTTATAGCTCATTCTAATTCTTTATTATCATAATTTTCTTTTAAACGACATTTCTAGGCAAAGTAATAAAGATATAACAAAACTGTTTACTCTAATAAAACCTAAGAAAAGAGAAATATATATATATATATATGCATAAGCCTATATATATATTGGCAATTAAATTTATAATTATTATAATAAAAACACTTTATAAGATTCAGCAAACACAATTTTTTTTTTTGGTGTGTGTTTTTCAAGAAAGAATTTGTATAGAAGTAATGGAAAAAAATACAAACGAAATCAACTGTCTTTGCATCTTGTGGGATTACAGGAATAGCAGAATCAACAGAAAATAGCTATTTGTTAATGTTTACAACTATTTTTCTCGTGTGGCTTACATAAAAATGTTCCTTTTCTGGCTATATCCGTTGTATATAATATAAAAAAGAAGAAAAAAGAAATTCCACAGGTGTAAGGAAGTTGGAGCCGCAAGGATTATAAAATTCTTATAAAAATGAACGAGTGAAAGTTTTTCAGACTTTCTATAAATTTAATAGGCCGGGGATGCAGAGTTGTGTTCCCTGTAGGAGACTATTTCCTATATATTAGAATCTGAAACGAAGTGCAAGTTTCGTGCTAGTGACAAGAAATACTTCTTCCCAACGGCCTTCAACAAGAGTAGAGAAACTCAACTCCTCGTCTGTGACGAGGTCGTATTAAATTTTTCATCTCCGATGTTTTCAATATTTGAAGATTACCGCTGGGAGACAGCACTACCACCGACTTGCTTAACAATGTTTAGACTGGATATGCAGCAAAGTCTGCTCTGTGTCTGTCGAGCTAATTTTCTCTTCTCTTCCTTAGAGAGATTCAATTGAGAACTTTCCCTGGCAACGACTAAAAATCTGAATCAATCCACACGTTTCTACTGTTAGACTAAAACTTAATGAGACTTTATTTTTTTTAATTCATCTGTCTGATTGATTTCTTCACACTCGTTTACTTCTATTAAAAGTTTATATATTTTAACTTCACTCAACTAATATTGCTAAATTTGTTATTATTCGCTAGAATTTCCAGTTCTTCGAGCGAATAAATAGGCCCCAATACGTGATGGCTACTTTCTGCAAATGGGGAGTTTGTATGGGGCAAATTGCTTAAGTCGATTCGCGACATTTTTCATGCTCGTGCGAGCGCGACAAATATACTAACGTCACGTCATGCTGCAACAGAAAATATATGTGATAGCGTATCAAACACTCGACCCAACAACTGCTATAATCTAGAAATCGTACGTATGGTCGAGCGGAAACATGAACGTTATTCTGTACATCTTAATATATTCTCATATTCTGTTAACACCTTAATAAGTTTGGGGAGTGACGTCTTCTTTTGTCACCTTTCTCTACTGATGAATAATAATAATAATCCTCTATTACATAAACATATTCTATTCCCTCGTCACGAATAGTGAAGAAACAACTCAACAAAGATATGGTATGTTGTTTCTTCGATTTTCTCCCTTAAAGTAACTAATACTTCAAACTAACCACCGATATTTCTTCTTCATCGTTCTCTAAATCTGTTCTTAGCGTGAGTAAAATCAAACAACCCTTCTCCTATACTACGTTATCATCTCAGGATAAATGGCAGGATTCAATATTAATTAACAATACTATTGTTATTCCTATAGAGAAGTCTATGTTGATCTATAATTAGCATATAGAGGCAGAAATTACGATTATAGATTTAACTCTGATAAACTTACACATAAATCTAATAGTGAAAGGGGGAGTCGAGCGTGAAGAATTCAATATGATGCTCTAAATTAATTACATTTAATTTTCAGATAATTTCTTCACATCTTTATAGCTTAATCTGTGTTATAAAAGTTAATATTTAAACGTAAAATAAAGAAAATCTTTGCAATTTAATGTAGGAAAATATCCTTCGTGTTTATTATCATTATTTTTCATGGAAGATATCACTTAAATTTATTATTTATTTATTTATTATTACTTATTTGAATAATGCATAATAGTTATATATTAATTTTACGAAACGAACTGAAAATTTTCTTTTAATATTCCCAAATTTAATGTATTCTTCTTTAATTTTTTTTATGAGAAAACAAGAGATAAATCTCTCGTAATAATAAAAGTAATACTTGAATATTAAACACAATAACAATAGGAAATTCTTTATTAAAATCGACCAATATTTTAATAATACACTTTCTAGAAATATTTAATAAAAAAGTTATAGCAAATGATCTAATTTTCTGCAATACAATCATGATTAAACACATATTTAAAAATCTTATATTTATATAACCATATTATAAATTAAAAAAAAGAAATTTATTATTATTATTATACAAAGATTTCTATATTTTAAACCTCGTATAAGTTTGAAAAATTTATAATTATTTAAAATATACATCGCACGTAATATATTCATGTATGAATACTAAGTGGGAATATTGTTAATGAGCAAACATCTCTTAATGTACTGTACAAATCGCGTATCCACCCAAAAAATATAACGAGGAATACAGAGAAAATTATGTTTGTCCGAAATGAGATCCGAACCCACGCCTTCCGATAACAAATTACATGATTAACGATCTGGCATGTTGTGAAAGTCTGGATTCTGACACTAGACACATTATTATGTCTGAATCTCGGTACCTTTCTGTGAATGATTACAGATTTATAAATTAGAATTAAACTTTTAACATAGTTTATTAATATAAAATCGCATTATAAACTGTTTAGATAATTTATTATTTATTAATCTTTATGTATAACTTATATTATAAATTTATCTTCATTTTAGCATTTACCATATTGTATAAACGAGAAATTATTTCGGTACAATGCCGGGCGCAATTTTTAATCATATTTTTTAAAATTTATTTAATTTAAAATATATGCTCTCCACCTCATATTAGTGTATTGCCCCTGTAAATCATACTTTCCCTATTAGCAAGTGAATCGTGCAGGTCATCTATTCGAGAAGGGGGGTTGTTTTTTAATTGAAATAACGTGAATAAGAAATTTATATGAAATTAAACGGGTTCACCTGCCCCTAAGGTTTCAATATCTGGTCTCGAGTTTCATTTATCTAATACCGTTCTCGAGATTAAGGAAAGACAGACAGACGGACGACAGTGGTAATGTATAGGTCTACAATCTTTTCAAAATTACAACCCAATAAGAAAATATTTAGGATGAATCTTTATAAATAATTTATATATAAATGTAATGTATTAAAGACACGTCTGTTGTAATATGAATACATTTATAAATTTCATGAAAAAGTTTTAAAGTATTAGACTAAATAAATTATATAAGAAAATAACATTCAAAGTAATCAAAAATTTAGTGAAAGTAGCCAAAATATTTACTAATGTTACACTTGTACAAAACAAAATTCCATTTAATTATAGAGATAGAAGCTAGAAAGGTTTTCTCGTATATCTCATCTTTAAGAACTATAAAAGTATAATAAATAAAATAAGTAGCTTTTGGTATTAAAATTCCCTAAGAAAATCATAGAAAATCGATAGTTTTTCGAGTATAACGAATAGAACACGTTCATTTCCTTACGAGATTCGTGCCAATGAATGTAGACCGATCACGCAACATCCAATAGACTACTATAAAAATTGATAGATGAAAAAAATATTTAAAAAANTTCTTTTGAAATGACTTTATCTCGAGAATTGGTGTAGAATTTAAGACAGGTACCCGCCGCGAAGGAGTCACAGTTATTGATACCTCCCAGGTAGATGAAGCGATGTTGCATTAACACGTATTCTCTAGTTGCTTGTCAGATTTTATTGAACCTGCTGTGGTGTTATCTTCTATCGTTCGAGAAATATTAACAATCGTGTCTCGTCTATGCAGCTACATACTTTATTTTCTTGCAGGAAAGAGGAACGAAAAAGAAGTTTATCTCTAGAGACAGACACCTATCTTCGTAACTAAATTGTAATTTATTTTGTTGCGAAATTATCTGAATGATTCCTCCTGAGAAACCTATTGTATAATTCTCTTTCGTTCACGTATTAAGTATTATTTGTTCGGGAATGTGTTTTTTCTCCTTTTTTTTTTTTTTAGAATTTATATTCGTTCAAATGACAATTTTATGGATGCAAAAGAAGGCACTCTGATTCTATTTTCGAGACTCTTCGAATTAACTTAAATTTTAAAAAAATTAGAATAATTTAATCTTTTTTTAAGTCCAACATTGAAGAAGTAAAAGTATAATAAAGACAGCATCTTTATAATAAGGTTGGATAGAGTTTCATTTCAATCGAGTTGATTTTTCTATAACTTAATTTATAATTATCTTAATTACTATATGTAATTTAAAAGAACTTATACATTTCTACGATATAATCATAGGTTTTATCCATATAAATACAGAGAAAATTCGAAAAAAAAACCTCGATTCACACGGACCTTTTCTGAAGAAAAGTAATAGTCTTCTATTGTGTATCTTGTAATGATAGAGGAGAACCATCAAAAACAATCAACTGTTTTAATTAAAGTCTGCAAAATTCGACATTAATTATTTAGTTACATAAGGTGGAAACGTTGTTTTTTTCTCCCCTTCATTTTCTTTAATAATCTTTTTTTTTTCTTGATAAATTAACTTCTTTAATAATTCAAAACAAACACAGCACCATTCTTTGTCTTAGTTGTAATTAAATAATTACTCTAAATGAAAATTTCATGAAGTTAAATGGATATATAAATTTTGAACATGAAGAATTTTATATTATTTTTCTATATATTTCACTATAGACATCTAAAATTAAAGAATCATCATATACACAACCCATTGCTTTTTACGCTTTTAATTAAATTTGTAGAATAAAAAAAATAATAATAATTAAAGTATGTTTTTTTTTATTATTTTAAAGGCTTTTATTATTATTATTATTATTATTATTATTATTGTTTAATTTTTAAAATACCTTCTTCTAAAAGGATTAATATTTACTATTTAATTCAATAAAATATTCTTTTAAAATTATAGAGGAAAACTCATCACGTTTCAAATAGTAAAAACACAGTAATAATTAACTAATTATTTATTTATTTTTAATTATTTTATGATATATTTAATTGGCGAATAGAAAATTTAAGGATAGAAAAAAAAAACGTTACGTTTAAAGAGTTGAAAGTCGTTTAAAGCCAAATTTGTTCAATTAGTAGGTGAACTTATGGGAACATTTAATTAATAATTAAATAACGTGTAGTCACGAATTTAAATGTTCAAATAGCCAAGATCCCGATGAGATTTATTTCGTAAATTATTGTTAAGTTGAAGTCTATATATTCTAATGTAATTAAAAATTCAGTAAAATGAACTTTCTAAATTCATCCAACTTATTATGGTAAACTTCTATAATAAGTTAACTTAATAAAAATTATATTTTCCATATTAAATTCTAAATAATCTACTAAAAGTATATTCGAATTAATGGAAAATGTATTAAAAATTCTCATCACACCATTCCAGTTATTTAAAATTAAGATCGAAATTAGTTGCTAAAAATATATATATATAATTTTTCTTCTTTATTATTATTTTTTTTTAATAAAGAAATTTCGTGTTTCTGAATTGACTATTTATTTCCCTATTTAATGCAGTTATATTTTCTTCAAATAATTTAAATTTGAATTATGTGATGTGCATAATTATATTTCCGAATTTTTTTCCCCATGTTAATGTAAAGAATTTCATTTAACATTTATATTTTTTAACATAAATATAAGTTCAAAACGAGCAATTATTATTATTCAATTTTTCATCGACTTTTAATTTTAAAAAAAAAATCACGTGACTTCCGGTGTAGATCGGAAGTTTGGGACTTCAGTTTTCCATATCTGGTCTCGATTTTCATCTATCTAACTCGAGATTAACGCAGGAGGACAGACATACAGACGGGCCAATGTGGAAACGTATAGGTCTGTATAATTAATTATTTTGCAATTTTATTCTATTTATTTATATATTATTTATAATACAAAGGTAAAGTGTGACATGATTTAAGAACATCTCACGTGAAAAACAATACAATACAATACAAAAAAAGACGTTCCCATTAAAACAAAATAAGCAAGCAACAAGGATAAAAAATAAATAAAGTAGGAGATATTTTAGACGATTTATTTAAATTTAATAAAAATATTTCTTTAAGAAAACGTATCACACAGTATTATTTACAATCTTTGAAAAAAAATTGACTTTTATGTTACACTTTTTCGTGATTTAATATTAATTTTATTGGATAAATAAAAAAAAAATACAAGTATAATATCTCTCAGTGTATTTTTACATAATAATAATAATAATAATAATAATAAATTTAACAGTTTTTTTAAGTTAAAATTTAAATATAATAATTAATTAATTAAAATTTAATTTTTAAAAATATTAATTCAGCGTTTATTATTGTTATTTTTAAAGACACCCCCCAAAAAAATCGATAAGACGTGTTAAAATAATTGCTAAACCAATTATCGATAATAATTTACAATGTAATTGATTTAATGCAACTTCTTTTCGTAAATAAAAGTTAAATCCTTCCTTTTTTTTAAACAAAATAATGAGACTAGTATTAATACTTTTTGAAGTATAAATATCTTATTTTTCAATTTATAAATAATTTAAATAATATTCTTACTTTAATATACAAAAAGACAGATTAATTTATATAATTAAATATCAATATTTTAAACAAAAAAGAGACTTTGGAGATGTCTCTAAAAGTTAGAAATTTAGAGTTTTACAACAAAGTTAGACTTAATTGTTTAGAGTTTTCTCCAACAAAATTCCTCAGCTTTCAATTGAAATGACACTTGTTTACCTGGGAGCATTAAAAAAAGACGTAAAAAAGAGTTATATTATTGATTATATATAAAAAGTGGCATAGGTCGTTACATCGATTTTCTAGTAAACACGAACATTTAACTCATTACTGCTTGATAATTGCGTTCGATGTCAGGAACATAGAATTGCGTTCATAAAGTCCCTATAGAGAGTGACGTTTAGCTAGCGGGCCGGACAGAGGAAATCCCAGCAGTAATTTCCGCACCTCCAACACATAGATAAGAACAGTAAGCGAACAATGAGATTAACAATAGAGAGTGAAAACAATGGAAATACCTGTTATTGTAACGTGTCACTGGTAAACGTACGAAGCGCTAACAAGGACAATTATGAGGGTGCGGGTAAGATAAGAGGAACGAAGTTCCCTAATGACACAAATTCTCTTCTTCGACTCCTCTACACTTGCTCCAGGAACAACAATAATAGCGAGCAACCCTACGCCATCTTTGTGCCATTATAATATAGATTTTTCTAGTTAATTAGGAGCGTCGTTTTGTAAATAGTAATGGCTAATTTAACTTAAAAAAGAAAAAAATTTCGGAATAATCATCAAAAAATATCTAAATCCGTCGAATGTCGACACGTTTCGTTGTTTTTCAAAAGATAAAGGAAGCTGGACACGGTTTTAAAACAGAAAAATCCAGTAGATTGTGTTTGACAACAATCTAGGATAAGAAAAAATACCGAAGTCGACATTCAATCAAGGAAGTTCATTCCGATAACACAATAACTTGCCGAGAAGAGAATCCAATCTCTTTCTCTCGATGGGATGTGGAAGGATAAGATAAATTGTTTACAGAAAGATTAATTTTAAGATAAGAAAGATCTAAGCGAGTATCTTCTCTATACAAGTTTTGGACGACAGACGACTCGGAGACGACGAAGAAGACAGAAAAGGGAGAAAAGCGTCGAATGGCGTGAGTAGCAAACATCAACAATCCACGAGAAAATCGATAACGAGAAAAAACTCGACGTCATCAACTGTGTCGTCCCGACATCTTGGAATTGTAATTGACCACTTCACACTATCCAATAAAATGAAACGTAAGTTTTCGTCAAAGAAAAAAAAAATCTTCTAAAATAACACCAATTTACGTGCATTAACTGGCGTAAATTCTCGACTTTATGTCAATATAAAGGTTTAAAAAATGAAACTTTACAAAAATATATATTATAGTTGTATCCAGACTAGATTTTTGTTCGCCTCTAGTGACGCATAGATTCTCTCCCCCGTGGAATAAATCAAGCACATCATGGATGGGAGACCTTAATCCTTTTATAGAGAGTTGCCGGCTTCCCCCTGCGAATACAGATATACAGAATGGTATTAAATTATAGAACGCTTCTCGTGTTCTATTAATCTTCTTAAAGTCCAGGTACTGATTATATTGCAAGATCCTCATCATTTATAAAGTCTACATAGGGAGTGTTCCTTTCTTCTCTTCCAATATAAATCTGTAAACGTTTACTTGTTTATCAATTAGAAATATAAACAGAATTTTAAACAAACAAAGAGTATTCTAGCTTTCTGAAGCGTATTTGCTAATAGAACGTGTTCTGAAAGTTGACATTTTAAAATTCAATTCTTTTATGTGCTATTTGTGGATTTAGAATTCCTCACGTTCGATACGTAGACATTTTGATATGATTTTCAATAATTATTATTTCAATTTTCTCTTTTATCCTATGGGATATATTTTTCATTAAAGTATAGAGTGTAAATAAAATTAAAACCTAGAACAAGTTGCATTATTCCTTAATGATGATGACCGATGTAAATATTTGCTTAAAGATCTGTTTCATATCACTTGTCTCTTTGGAGATTCCTGTGATTAACCAGACAATTTTCTGCAAACAGAGAAATTCTAACTATTTCTCTATATTACCTAGAAATGTATAAATCTTCCTCGACTTTATTCGTTTCAAAATATGATCATTTCTTATTAAAGCAACGTGTATCTTTGTCAAACTTGAAAAAAATCAATTTAAAAAGTATTATTTGATTAAATATTAGATGATAAACTATCCGGATGTTGAGAAATTGTGTGAAGAGAAAACAATCAAATGCGGTTCTATGTAATTAGTGGAATCCCCTTAGACCCCACATGAAGATAACTTGGGTCACGTAATGACGTCTTCTGTCCTCGTATAGATGTAATTATGTAGGATAGGATAAAAACTAAGCATCCCTCCCCAAAATTGTAAGGCGGAGTCCTGAACTTCTAAAATTACAGACCTTTTCCTCTAAACGCTGGTTGCCAGTGAAGGATCTTTTTAAACAGAAAGAAAACAAACAGGAAATTCTACCAGGCTGTTGATATCGTGAAAAAAAAAATTAAAAGAATAGTTAGGTAGTTTTATATATCCTATATAAGAGTAGAAATCTGTGCAGTTATCTATATTTATGTGTGAAAATTCTGATGTAATTCTGATGACTTAGTTTTGGTGATGTTCTTTTCATTAGTAGAAGCTGCCGATAATAATGTAGTGGTTATCTTCAAAAAAAAGGACGTAATTCGATATGGAATTCTTCGAAGGAATTGCATTCATTCTTCCTGTTGTTTTCCCTCATTCTCTCACATCATCTAATTCTTCTGAGACTTTCCTTATCCCATCGTCTTTCTCTTAGCGACATCCGTTTTTCTCTTATTGGCTTGAAACACAGAATACAAACCTTAGTCCAAATAAAAATCGAGATATAGTTTAGTGGCATAAGGGTCGAGATATCGTTTCAGTCCTTGAGAGATTATAGTGGATAAAATCATAAGTTATACAAGAATTGCAACTGTGATGACATTTTTGCAATCCTGTCTTAAAGTTTTATGGATGCAATTACATGTGATACGGCAGAAAATTTTTAAAAAAAAAGCATTCCAGAAATCTTGTGGATAGACACAGATTCACTTTTTTTTTTCTTCGTCACCCATTGAATACAATTTAAATAATCCAAAGATTATGAGGAATAACAACATTTATGACTATTTTTAAAGGATTTATTCCAGTGAATAAAGCGTTTCAGAAAGTTATTTTACGATCAGATGGGTATTTAATGCGTAAATCCAGATCAGAAACGGCATCATCGAACAAGTTAATCGATACTAGGTCATAAATAACATTCACAATTTGTCTACTAGTGACAGACAATTTCCGCAGAGCACTAGACGAGAATATTTCCAATCGGTTAGGTGCAAAATGACAGCTTACAGAGGACATCGAGGTGAATCCAAGATTATGACAGTAATTAAATTTCCATATCGGTGATGACGGACTAATAAATTAGACGGCTGACAACCAGCAATCACATCAACCTACTGCTACATATTTATCGATAGAACGTTTAATAACAATCATTTCGAATTGGGCATAAGGTTGTAGCTTAATGAAACCGAGCTAATCGTTTGGAACGTTGATCCGCATCAATCGAGTAATTAACAGACCCGCAGCACGTTGTTACGAGGGGAAGAAGATAGCAAAATTTCACCCTACCATCAGATAAAAAAAAAAAAAAAAAAGCAGATGTCGAGGAGAACTCTCTCGTATCCTATCGTAATTAACGACTCTCTAAGAAAACTCAGATTTAGGTTAAAAATATATCAAACTGTCTTCTTTTGAAATGACTTTATCTCGAGAATTGGTGTAGAATTTAAGACAGGTACCCGCCGCGAAGGAGTCACAGTTATTGATACCTCCCAGGTAGATGAAGCGATGTTGCATTAACACGTATTCTCTAGTTGCTTGTCAGATTTTATTGAACCTGCTGTGGTGTTATCTTCTATCGTTCGAGAAATATTAACAATCGTGTCTCGTCTATGCAGCTACATACTTTATTTTCTTGCAGGAAAGAGGAACGAAAAAGAAGTTTATCTCTAGAGACAGACACCTATCTTCGTAACTAAATTGTAATTTATTTTGTTGCGAAATTATCTGAATGATTCCTCCTGAGAAGCCTATTGTACAATTCTCTTTCGTTCACGTATTAAGTATTATTTGTTCGGGAATGTGTTTTTTCTCCTTTTTTTTTTTTTTAGAATTTATATTCGTTCAAATGACAATTTTATGGATGCAAAAGAAGGCACTCTGATTCTATTTTCGAGACTCTTCGAATTAACTTAAATTTTAAAAAAATCAATTAAGAATCCTTCGATAAATAACACGAAAATAAAAAAAAAAGTATCATTCCTGTTATACGATCTGATGGCAATTTATCGTATTTTATCGCTTCATCTAATCACTAAATTCAATTTTTCTTCAAAGAAGTTCGTTATATGATACGCTAATATCTAACAAAATCCGATTTGTTTCAATAAACATTAAAATTCTAATTTTTTCCTTCTCTTTCTTTGCAGATTATTCTAATAAAACAGATTATCTTTGATATATATTCTACCTCTTAAACAACTCTAATTTTATCGATGTATCTAAATAAAAAAAAAAATAAATAAGATAAAGAGGCAAACAAATTCTTAAGTTACTGTATTTGATTTTCTAAAATAAAAATTGTTTTAAAAAAATTAACAAACATGTTATTCGAAAGATGAAGGAAGAAGAGACATGAATAAAATTTAACTTAATCGATTCAATTTTAATTCTAAACACGTATAGATGTTTAAACAAAGCTAATTTGATGCAATTCACTTAATGTCAAACCATTACGGTAAATCACAGATGAGTGACAAAATATTGAATAAATATACAGTATCTATAAGACATTAAAGCATGGATTACCACTTAAATAACTTCAAAAAAATATCAGCCTGTGGGTTTACATCATTAAAATCTCGAAATCTATGTCTACAAATTGTGCATGGATCACACATCACACGTTTCAACTGATGGAAATTAAAAGATAATATTCATTAACGTTAATAAAGGGATCGGTTCTGTTGATTGTTTAGTAAAATGAGAAACGATTGTAACATCTTTCCTCGTTTCTGGAAAGAACCGAACTTGATTTGTCTTCATCCCAGCTGACAAATAACAGGGATTTGGTTTGTACAGGAACTAACGTTATTTCTAGTACATCGTGTTATCTTGGACCACCCGTACCTCTCATTATTTATTGTCTGACACTTATCTTATGTATACTTGTCTGGAGACAATTGTCTGGTAAGAGTAAGAGAGAGAGAGAAAATTCGATTTTATTTTACATCGTTAAGTTCTATACAGGTTGGTTTAAAAGAGTTAGTTCTATTAGAAGACAAAAATATCCATCGTTTCATATAGAAAACGTATATGTAAAGTAGTCTTATGTTGTAAAACAACATGATGAAATATATTTCACAGCTTAAATCACAAGTCAAACTAATAGTAAATAAAAGTTTTTTTAAATGCAAAGTATTTTAGAGAAAATCTGGAGAATGTTGATAGTGACATGGGTTTTAAACTATGCTTCACAGAGCCAATAGATAGAGGAGAACCAACAAATTTGCTGAATTTTACGACTGAAGATCAGTATGTTGTTACACATGGGTTTTATCTTCAAGTAAAGAAAATGAGGGTTCTCCGTCAACTGTCAAGATAGCGCAAGCAGTGGGCTAAAGAAACGAAGCGATTAAAGAAGCGGAGAAGAAATTCCTGACTCAGCATCTATAACTATGATGCATTCGAACATTTGTTGATTATACACACCATCCACAAAGGGAGGAGCCTCTTACTAATCAGTAAAGGTTATTACGATGATCTGTATAATGGAACTAGCGAAGGATATAATCAGATTACGACAACGTCGCATGGAAGTTGGTCTGGAAAAGTTAGCCATTATCATCAAGATCAATCAAATTCTTTTGGGTCTTCTTTATTAGCAAACCGACTCATATTATATAGGATTAGAAAAGAATTAAAGATAATAACAGATCTTCTGGACTTTCTCTTTTCTATCTCACGTCCTCTAAACTAGAAAGATAGTAATTCTTGAAGTAGTAAATTAGATAAAAATGTAACACTAAATGATGCAATTTTTCTATTTTTAGTAGAAAAATCTGTCATGTAGGAATTAATTCGAATAAAAATTATGAAACACGGGATATATTATCATTCTATTAATTAATTTTGAACTCTTATCTAATAAAATTCCTGTAGAAAGTGGTACATAAATGTAAATGATGTTTGAGGAGAGAAAACAATAAATCAAAGAAGAACAACTAACTAAAGAAAGAAGTGGAGTCTTTAGCTTCTTACTAAGTTGCCCACACCCGTTCGATCCATCTTTCCATTTAATGCGGCACGACACGCCAGACTCACTTCTTGGCCGTGCAATTTTCCTACATCATAGACGTGTCCAATAGAGCTCTGGCTGTCAAGAGGACAGTGCACTGCATGCTTCCCAACGCCTTATCTACACTATCATTCTGTGCCTGCCTTTCTCTTATAATCAATAAGTGCTTTTGTTTCTCTAAGGGAAACACCTCCTGCAGTCACAGTCGTGTTTACACAGTTGCCGAGACTTCCGGTTGGTTGCTCCCTTCTCCCAACACGTCACACGTCACTGCACGTCACTGTTGATAGACTTACTGGCAGCACCGGACAAAGAAAATTCCATTAAATTTCTACTTTGTTGCTGTTTTTTTTTCCTTTTTCTCCACCCCTTAAAATCCTTTCGGTATCTCCAGTATAACCCAACAACATTCGTGAATGCCTAACGTAAATGCTCAACACGAGTTTAGAGTTTGTTGGAACGATTTCAAAGCAAATTAATTCGAAAGAATTTTACTTTCTTTTAAAGAAATATCTTAGTAAAAGCTTGAAGATAAGGCACATTAACCATTGAGCACGGAATGCGATCGCTTTTCTCTAAGTGTAAAATGTTACTAAGAATAGTAAGCGATCGTCGTCAAAACACGAGTTAAGGTCTCGAGAAAGCTGGAAATTTTTAGAAACTGACAAGCCAGAAAGATGAGAATTCTTAGAAATAACCCCCAAAAAAAAGAAAAAGAAAAAAAAAATAACATGCCGACGCCCGAAGGAACGTGTTAAAGTGGTATGAAAATGGCCGTAAGCAAAGTGAAACTACAAAATTGTACCTATAAAACTTATACTTAAATAAGAATATAAACAAAATTTTACATAGTTAATGCCGTAAAAAATTTTAAGTAGTTTTTATTCTGTAAATAATATCAATATTTTAAATTTTTAATAATATAACTTTTTGATATTATAAACTCCATTAAAGTTAATTTAAATCTCTTAAAAAAACGCATTTTAGTATATAGAAAGATGTTATTTATTTATCACTTAACTACTTTACGAAGGTAATTTTTAAAGTTAAAGTGACTTTTATAATAAATAAATAAATATTCAAGCTTTTATATTAGATTATATTTACTTTTAAAGTTAAAATTCCAAATTTAAAAAGTTTCTCTCCTTCATTTCAACTTAATAATATTATTTTTAGAAGTTTATATAATATATTTAAACCACGATTCTGTTTATTTTTAATGTTTATAATTATAATTTAAATCAAACACGTCGTATCGAAACTCACCCCTTAATCATCCGTCGAGACATTAAAACCAAATTTAGTACACACGATGAAATTATGGTAAACATCCAAATCTCTAGATTCCAACCGAATTTTATATTTAGATAACTTTTTAATGGATAAAATTTCATCTTAATATAGCTCATAATTTTATAAAATATAAATATAATTTATATTTAATTAAAGTCATCCAACTAAACGACTATATAAAGTCAATTTTGGATAGTTGGATGCTAGAGAAAAATCAATGAAGTTGAAAAGCATAAGGACGATGTGCTAACAGACAGTTTGGTACTAAGACCAGAAGAAAGATAAAGCTTGGTGACAAATATCATGTTGACAGGGGAACATCAGAACAGAACTGAGTAACTTGGCTTTTACATCAGTAGCTTTCATCCATCTCGTCTGTCAATGTCTAAGAAAGAACATCCGGATGAAGTAGCTACAAACCACCACCATTAAGATGTCATTGTTGTTCTTATACTACCATAGAAATATTTACGATACGAAACACATTAATTACATTTTAAATCCCTTTTCAAAGATCCAAAACTATACCAACACGTTACAACAACAGCTATATATTTAATAAAATGTGTTACTTCAATATTCAATTTTCAATTACATTAGTAGTTTGTTTTTAGACATTCAATTGCATTAAATTTATGTAAAGAAACTCGGGGGAGAAAAAAATATGAGGTGGATTAGGAAGAGATAAAAACTATTTAAGTGGCACACCACGTATACGGTGTCATAAAGTAAACCATAAAATTAAAGAATTATCCTGTGGTATACCAAAATCGTTATCGTAAAAAGTATTGTCGTCACTTTTAATGTGGAGGTGAAAAGGACTCGAGGTCCGTCACCCCGATTCAATCCAAAAAGGCTGATTATACGTCGAAACAAGCTAGAAAAAAAAAATAAAGAAAAGATAATATATTGATCACCTCGGTAATTATTCATGTTGAGACACTCTTTAATTACATCTTTGTCTTCGCTTTAATAACAGATGAGGTGTTGTTTAGACCTTGAAAAGGTCATTTTTGGTTTGATCGTTGCAATAATTGTTGCTATCTTACGAAAAATTCCAGAAAAATCTCTCCCACTAAAATATTTCTTTTTGATCTCCCGATAACCTCCAAATTGCTCTATTAGAAGAGTTTTTAAAAAAAATATTAACAAAATTTACAATTTCTTAATGTTTTTAGATAAGCCAAATAACGCACGATTTTATATTGTTAACTTTTTTGAGATCTTTTTTATTATAGTAAAGAATACAAATAAGAAACTGAATTTCTTGAAATAGTATGTAAAAATAATTTTTCTTCGTTAACATACTTTGTTAAATTCATAAATAAAGCGACAGAAGAGAATGAATATAGTCGATATGCAGAGAGTAATTTGGTAATTACTATATTCAATTGAGAGAGTTAAAACTAGCGGAATGTGTTGGGCCAGTGTTGACAAATGATAAGCGCAGTGAATCTGTTAAATGTAAAGGACAGTTCCTTCCCAATCTAGTAAATTCCTTGCGCTTTGGACTGTGCATTCGGCAAGCAACAGATGTCCTCTCGACGCAATTTCATGGTGATCGCGTGCAATTGCCTGCTTCTGGCATCCAGTTAACGATCGCTTGGAGATCCGAACACCAGAGCCTGTTTAATGTGGTCAGCTTAAATCACTCTGCAATTCACTGCACACTAAAATCGGCTTTGCCACAATACTAATTCCGGCTCGGTTACTTCCATCTATACAAAACAATTCACGTCTATGCCTATTGTCATTCCTGCAACTCTATCTAACTATTCACCTTAACGCATTATTAATAAGTTTCCAAATTCTCACCTGCCAGGGGTGATTTTTTTCGCACGACCCATCGTGACCCATCCATTATATACCTATAACTTATACACTTTTCAATAATCGGCATCTTAAAGGGATTATTCGAATAATCGAGCATTGCATTACATACAATGAAGTATTAATGCCTCGTTATCTGTAATATAATGCGTGATTATTATTTCTTTTCTTGCCTAATTAACACCTTTTTTAGCATATTGTAATGCCTAATTATGATCTTTATCTTTTTTATATTGCATTAACACTTTTATGTATCAATATTAATTTACATAGAAGCATTAATGCAGCACGGGAGAGGAAAAATATGCAGAAAAGGCATATTTTGTATTAATGCATCGATGCACATCAAGTATTAACAACAAAAAAATAAATACAAAGACAAAGATTTGCATGATAATCAATTAATAGAAAATATGTTGCATTTCTGGTAAATGGGATAAATTAGAATCTGGTAAATTTCGATGAAAATCAAATAGGATGCTTCATTGCTGTCGGGACAACAGACATTTGATGCACGAAGGAATTTCGTGTTGTACGTAGTGTCGTTAATTAGACCTCCTAATTATGGTGTACTCCTCATTTATCAATAACAGCTGACAGTTCGAACGATTGCAGTGTCTAGAACGAGTCGGGCAACCCTCCAACTGTTTTGATTTAGTAGACAAATTTCTAGAACTACGAAACCATAAAACAGTGGCTGATGTTGTCTCTAAAGCGAGAATCTCTATTGATAAAGCTAGGATTTACATTCTAATTATATCGCAGATTGTACATAAAATATAAAAAACAAAAAAAAAATGATGATGTAAAAAAAATTTGTCGAAACTTTACTATCCATTCTGTAATGCTAAGATTCACTGCCAAGCTATCACCATCAGAAATGGCCGTACAACATGTTATTACAGAGGATTATAGCTTTAGTCTGTCTCTGTACAACTCTGATAACCTCAACAAACGTCAACCAATCCGATTAAAACTTGTTTCCCATCGCCGTTCAGATTTCTTAAGGTTTTAGCGGGTCTGTGTGTCTGTCTATTGACCAAAGAAAAAAAAAAGAAGGTGGAAATAAATATAAAAACATTTCGTTTCGTAACCAAAGCTGTAAATAGACAGTTGTAATCTATAATACGCGAGCTAACTTTATCTGAGTCACAAGGCACCATGTTCTTACTATCTGACTATAGAAGATGGAACCCCGAGGCAGGGACACTCGGGACGAAGACCATAAACGAAGTAAAAAAAAAAGTGGGGGAGACAGTTTAAAAACTGAGAAAGCCGGAGGTTGAAAAGAAGGGAGGAATTCCATTCTACACTATCTTTTGTGAGGGGAGAAAAGTTTTTGGAAAGATCTCGGGGGTGGTAGTTCCCTAAAGGCCAACGTTGGAAATTAAGACGGATATCGTGGTGCAGTTCTCGTTAATGATACATAATGACACACGGCACGTGGGTATGTGGCCGGGAGAACAGGTTGTGACCAACTGTACATATCTAACTGTCTTCGTGATAGGGAGGTAAGCAAAAATAGCTCGAGACACGCAACTCTGTACCATCCACTTACAGACAACGGCTCGTTGACAGCATCGTGGATCTCGTTATGTGGTGATAGTGGTAATGCTAGTGGGCCCCACGGAATGGTTATTGTGAATAAGCACCTCTTTTTTATTATCTCTTCTAGGGATCATTTTACCCTTAAAAAGATATTCTTTGCAACTATTTATAATCGTTATTGTGAAACACGAACGAGAATGATATTTTGGTGAACATTTTCAAAAGAATATACAGACGGACTTCAGAGAAATGATGCTGTAAAGTAAGATAAAAGGTTAGAAATGCCTCCTGTCATTGACACTAGCCTATAAGATAAGTAAAAATGGCATAACAAACATGCAAAGGATTAATGTCCTCCACCTATCTTGTTGAATGAATTCTATAATTAAATCTACGAGACAAACAATTAATCAATGGATTAAGATAATCATTTATCTATCTTCAATTCCCAGTCCATTTACGAGTATATAAATGGATACAGAAGAATATTTTTAAAATATTATCCATCTACTCTACCAGGTGTGTATAAATATTAAAATATACGGATAAAAATTCAAAAAAAATAAGGTATTCATCATTATCCATCTATTATTTTATCATTCTCTTTATACTTGTAAATGGATAAAGATCCGAAGATAGATAAGATGTAACGAGATATGAAGATAAATGAATATCTGTATGCATAAATTAATTCTGAATTTATCCATAAAGAAATTGGTAATGATAATATATTACAAAATATTTTAAATTTTTTAAAAATATTCTAGAGATTTAGTATAAACAAATGCAAGTTATCTGAATTGGAAATGCTCGAGTCAAATCCGTATTCATGAGTGAGTATCCATGACCAAAAGTTCTCTTTTAATAGAAATCTTTAAAGATCTAAACAATAATTCTGACAAAAAAAAATTACATTTTTAAATCTCTTAATTTTATTTCAGTTTTTATTGATTTTTTTTCCATAAACGAGTAAATTAGACCAGTTAAAATGGATCAAATTTAGAATGAACGAAACAATATATATATTTATCTCACAGAGATGGAGGATTTTTTGAATAACTGGTGTGCTAATAGATTTAGAATCTCGGATCAGTGACAATTGCCGCTTCATTTGATTGAATTCGATAAAACACGGCTCAATTTATGCAACATCTAATATATAAATTGAAGATTTTAAAGAGATTCTACTGTAATAATATTCTGTATATTCCCTATCGCCTCATAAAGCGTCTCATCAAATTGTTTCTCTGTAGTTAAATGGTTATTGTACGGGAGATTTCTCTATTGATTCAACGTCCTCAGACGAATTGTAATAGATAATTACAAGAGAAATTCCCTGCACCTAAGCTACGTTCCAGCTATGTTGTTGATGGATGAGCACCATGCACCGTCACTCGCTGCTATTGTGCATTGGTGATTAATGGTTTCGCCTTTTTGTGTCCGGTTTATATTTCACGTTGTGTAGATCGACTACGGAGTTGTATTATAGCGAAAGCATATATATATATACATATACACTCTACATTTACTTTGTCCTATGACTTTTTTACTGTTTATAAAAATTTATTATGGAACTAAATCGACAATGTCAAAAAGGGAGTTATCGAACAAAAACAGATACTTAAATTCTTTTATTTTCTATAAAAATCTCAAAAATCTTCCAAGTAGTCATTTGCATAGCGCATCATCGATGGAAGATTTATAGAGAGTTCTTGAATATATCGATACTCCTAAGAAAATATGACATTAGAAGAAAGAAACATGAACACAGGTAATCGGCCAGCCATGTAACGTTAATTTGTCACTACGTTGCTGTGTCTAACAAGAGTAATTGTCGTGCAGTATCGAGGACAGTGGACCCTGGCACATCTCCAAAGCTGAAACTCCCTGCAGGAGGCCGAACTGACAAACAATGTTAGTCTCACGGGCACCAAATAGACCACCGAACGAGGTGATTTAGATCAGTTTCATCAAATTAGTACAGAGCACTCCATCAATTATTATTACTTGTAACTTCGGATGTCTTTAGTTACTTGAAAAATAGAAATTGTTAGAAACAATTCGGAACGTTAGGGAACAATTTGATGAGTATTTCGGAAGGAAAAACATTTGATAAGTTAAATCGTTTGTGGAATAAAAGTTTAGGATACGATTCGATCGTAGTAATTTCGGAATAATCTATAATTGAAAGGCATTAGATAGAAGGAAAGTCACCGACAGATACATCAATAGAACACATCCGACCAGTCACTACGTCCATATTAACAGGAGAGCCGCTCCAGTGCAAGAATAAACACAAGCTGTTACATTATTACAACCGCACATTGTCAGATGGTGCGAGGCCACTAATTACAATGATCGTGTCGAAAGCAGTCACGTGGACGGGTATAGAAAAACTAAGCGATAAAACGGGAGAATATTTTTACAACGGAGGAGTTGGAGGAGGAAGAGGAGGAGGAGGAGGATTAATGTGAAGGTGAGGAGGCCAGATCGATGCGAAGTGTCCGCGCCCATCCATTAACGTCGCCAGTTTTCTTGCCCACTTCACACTAACACGTATAATTAGATGGAATATGATTCTTTCCTTTGTTCCGCTACTATCCGACCGTTGGAGCTTCTCTAATGCTGTTAAACCCCGACGTCCAAGTAGAGAAACCATTTTCTTGGATGCTTTTGTTGACCGGTGCCGAGAATTTTCCAATTAGGCTGGGATTTCGTTTAATGACAGCCAACACAATAGCCTTTCCTGCCAACATACCGCACTTCAAACTTTTATTCCACATCGAGACAGCTGTCTATCTGCAATGACTGGAAAAGGAACAAGTATTAGACTCGGACATCTCATTCTCTGATAATTACTCCAGGCATTAAGAAGACAAATTCTTTTTTACACTCACTTTTTTCAACGAAACCAACCGAGCATTTTACTCATTAATATATAATTATTTTCTTCGTCCTTCCTTCTTGCAAATAAAATATTCTCTGAGAAAAAAAGAGTAGGAAAAAAAGTGTATATCTTTTCTACATCGAATCAAACTCCAAAGACAAAAACTGTTCCCCGAAGATGGAGAAGTTCTTTTCATTCGAGATGAAGATAGAAATCAAAAATTTTAATAAAGGTAAGTAGAATAATTAGAAATGTAAGGATTACATCGTAAAAAAAGAAAGTGGAGTGAAATTTTAAAAAAAAAAAAAGCATCGAAAAATGTAAAGTTTAGACGGAGAAAATCGTGTAAATCTTGAAATGTTTAATAAATTGTTAAATATATTTCGATTTTTCTATCAAAATTAACTTAATTCTAACTCGATATTATATAAATTTATTAAATATAGACATCTCGAAAATAAATTCATTTTTATAACATTTTTTTTAATCAAAATTCCTAGAGAAAAATCTTCTCCATCATCCGGAAAAGATAGCGATGGAAGTTATAAATTGTTCTTATAAATTTCTTCAACATGCAGAAAGAATCGGATGGAAATAATTCAGATATTAGAAAAGAAATCGTAGTACAAATAAGAATATTTAGCGAATATTTTCTTCTTACCGGAGGCAAAAAAACATTTCCAACTATTACAACTGTTAATCAATAGAGCGTTAGTTGAAGAAAATCGAAAAGAGGAGAAAGAGAGAAGAGTTATTTTCTGCAAACTTCTTTGCATTATCGTGCTTAGAAATCGAACTAAATTCCGATTGATCGAAAGAAAGATTATAAAATTTACATCTTTATAATCTCCTTTCTCTCTCTCTTTTAGAATAATTTAATATTTTATCAGAAATGACCCGGAACAATTTAAATTATTGGAAGATATCCGAAGATGGTTATACTTACGGAAAGAGCCAGGGCATTTCCAATAAAACCATTGAGAGAAATGTCGAAGAAAACCGAGATTCTATATACTCTAGTGTTTTATTAGAAAAGCCATTTGGTCATGCTTGATGAGATAAAAATCTCGATGGGACTTTTTTGATGATTTTCTAACTCCAAAGAGAGCGATCTTTAAAATGCAAAAGTTGGTCTTTCGCATTAAATTGACTGCTATTCTATGGTTTTTATAATAGTGTGTTGGTCGAAATACGTTATGAGCCTTGTCCCATAAAAGGTTACTTTTATCAAACTCGGAAAATGTTAGTTGTGTATTCATTGGACGTATTTTCTCATATCCGAATCGTCGTCGAATCGATGAGTTTTATCCTTCAGAACATTGCAATTCTCTCGATAAAATAAGAAGAAAATTCCCTATTTTTTCCCCTTGTAATCCTACAAAACTGTCGAAAATATATCTTAAAGATTTGTATGATTATATATTAGTTAAGACGATGGAATTATTAAACACTTATATATAAAGAAAGCACGTGTTTGTATTTAGGCTAATAGTCCATATCTGGAAATTATAATATATTCACAATTATAAGTTTTTGGTGATATTATAAGCTGAAAGAGCGATTAATTTGTGGCTAAATCAATTGCTATGTGTTGGAGAACGATAAGAGATAGCGCAAATGGGGAGAGAAATCGATACAAATATTCTGTATCAATCACAATTTAGATTCGTAACTTATTTTCAGAGAACTTTTACCAAAGGATTACGAAAATAAATGCAGTAACTAACTTTTTATCCACAAGGACTAATTCCTCGTATCCACACAATCAAATAGGTTTATTATATATTAAAATATAATTGTATTTCCCATCTAGTAGCTCGCGAATCCTATTCGAAATACATCACATCTTTACGCTAAGTGTTTGAAACGTTAAATTAATAATTATGAAAAACTTCTAGCAAACAGATTATACAAATTCCAATATTACTTTATACAACAGAGAAAAAATGTATGGCGATCGGTCAAAAATGACCCCCCAAGGTTTTTATATTTTTGGACCCAGGGGACCTCGAAACGTTGAAAAATGTAGAAAAAAAGTCGAGTTTTTTCTGTATTGAGAGCACAATTTTTTCATCCACTTTCAATCTTAATAACTCCTGTGCATTTAGTCGAAAATTCCTGAAATTTTGCAGGAAGATTTATGTATTAAATGGAAATGTTTCTAGAAATTTTCAGGAAAATTAGACCATTAATTCAGGAGATATAGACCAATCCCCTGAATATCTCCCGAACCAATCTGAAGTCTTATAAAGGTAATAGTAGCAATAATTAAGGATGAAAACAAATACAGAATGCCGGGAAAGCCCAGCAACAACATTGCCAGCTTTTTTTTACATCATAATTTCAGAGAAGAAAAAAAATTCTCAATCTTCTCTTATTTTTTTCATCCTTATAATTATGTTAAAATTAGAGAATAGAGTTTCCATTTTTAAAGTACTATAAATTCTTATTTTTGTATTAAATATTTATATTATAACAACAGAAATCATTGAAGATAATTACCAAACGCACAATAACGTTTGATCTTAATCACTATTATCCAGAATGTATCTTTAACTAATTTATCACACTCTCAGCAGTTAGCAGTCAGATTTAGTCACCACTTACAAGTAAAATTAATTCCCAATTCTATCGTAGATAACTTTTGCCGTTACTATATCATTAACAAAAGTTATCAATATAATTTTATCTGATAATCTCTTAATATTTTACTACTAAAAGATCATTTCTGTAAAGTAAATAACTTCATATCCAGTCAAGTTTATTAACATTTTTAAAATGTAAGTATCGAAAAATCTTCTCTTAAAACCATTTTCTAAACGAAGAATAACGCTTAAAGTAGTTATATTTAATGTATAAATTAGTTTTATTTCCTGTAATAAATAATTTTATCTCTAGACAATTATTAGAAAATGGGATACAATGAAGAGCGAAAATAAATTCATTTTTATAACATTTTTTTTAATCAAAATTCCTAGAGAAAAATCTTCTCCATCATCCGGAAAAGATAGCGATGGAAGTTATAAATTGTTCTTATAAATTTCTTCAACATGCAGAAAGAATCGGATGGAAATAATTCAGATATTAGAAAAGAAATCGTAGTACAAATAAGAATATTTAGCGAATATTTTCTTCTTACCGGAGGCAAAAAAACATTTCCAACTATTACAACTGTTAATCAATAGAGCGTTAGTTGAAGAAAATCGAAAAGAGGAGAAAGAGAGAAGAGTTATTTTCTGCAAACTTCTTTGCATTATCGTGCTTAGAAATCGAACTAAATTCCGATTGATCGAAAGAAAGATTATAAAATTTACATCTTTATAATCTCCTTTCTCTCTCTCTTTTAGAATAATTTAATATTTTATCAGAAATGACCCGGAACAATTTAAATTATTGGAAGATATCCGAAGATGGTTATACTTACGGAAAGAGCCAGGGCATTTCCAATAAAACCATTGAGAGAAATGTCGAAGAAAACCGAGATTCTATATACTCTAGTGTTTTATTAGAAAAGCCATTTGGTCATGCTTGATGAGATAAAAATCTCGATGGGACTTTTTTGATGATTTTCTAACTCCAAAGAGAGCNGTACTATTAGAGAGAGAGAGAGAGAGAGATGAATTTATGAAGGAATATTTTATGCTCCACTTTAGATAAAGTTAATCATTGCATGAATACTCAAAATGGAAGAAAATTATCTATTTTTTTTTCTTTTTTTTGATGATAAACTCTTTGGTATTTTTGGATTTTGTCTCGCTATCAGGAAGTTGACAGATAGGACTCTTATCTGGAGTATTCCTTCGATCATTGGAATCCAGTCAATTTTTTATAATTTTACGTCTAACTGTCCAAAATACTATAATATGTCTTGTCTTTCTGACATATTAGCACAGTATTTTGACGTTAAAGAGTAGATGAAATATTGTTTTTATTGCAATTTTACCGTTTCGTTTATATACTCTAGTCTAATACTTATATATAAAAGTTATATGTTATACTTTGATTTATTTAAAAAAAATAAAATAAATAATAATTTAATCGTTATTTATCAACATCTTTATTTATTATTTGTCAATGTTTTCACGCCATAAAATAAAATTCCATTAAACAAATTAATGTTTTCCTCTTTAACAAGCTCACGTAAATTAACCTAAATTAAATTGTATTATTAAATTTAGCTAATTTAGTTGTATACACAACTCGTCTTTCGTACTCCACCAAGAAATTTTTATAAATTTTTGTATGTTTAATAGTTATTTTATAATAAAATAAACATTAAAAATACCGTAATATTTACCTCCTGTGATAGTCCGAATTGGGGGAGAAGTTCTAATCAACCCCCAATGTAGAAGAATTAGAAATGATGCGAAGAGCTGCAAACGAAACCAAATGCGATGATAATGAACGGGTGCCATGCTCTTTATTACTGAAGATGGAGCATCTTTCTCATATCACCACTACAAAAAACAATGCAAAAATTACTGAGAACATCACAAATTAAAGGTCAAAATCGTCAAAAATATCATAAAAAATAATTAAATATTACAAACAAAAGGTTAAAGCCATTAAATACATCAAAAATATATCCTCAAAAAGTTAAATAATCTTTCATTTATATTAATACAAGCTGTATATATATATATACATAAAAATACGAACAAAATTAATTTTGAGTAGTAAAATATTTAAAAGACATACAGAAATAAAAATAAAAATAAATAAATATATAGACCTATATTTTTTATTTATTTATTTTTTTAAAGAATCAATAAAGAATCGCGTTCAATATTTTCTAAGATGGTCTATAAAACTTCATAGGAATAAAATAAGTTTTTTTTTTTTTCCTGTGATGTATTAAAACTTTATCGTTTCAACTTTAACAAAATTTTATAAAAAAATAAAATAAAATAAATGTTTAACTGTTAATAGCAATTCTCTTCTTTAAAAAAAATCGATGTTTACAGCATTTTTTTCCTCTTTTTTTCTTAAAAAAAAACCAGTAACTTACACCATACATAGAGTTTCTCTCATTGTAGAATGCATCTTGTACAAGGATAGAACAACTCTTTTGTAAAAGAGTTGAGAGAAGTAATACTCGGATTTCACAATAAATTTCTTAGAATATATAAATTGAAAAATAAAAATTGTATCCGAAAATTCCTCAATAAAATATAGAAAAATTTAAAATACACATATATATATATATATAGGCCTATACACCAATTAAATTAAACAAATAAGCAAACAAAATATAAATATTAATTAATATAATTTATTTTTCTTTCTATTTTTAATTAAATATTACTTTTTTTGCATACATTTTTGTGTATTTTTTTAAAGGAAAATAAATAGAAAATTCTTTATCAAAAATTTATATGAAATCGAATTAAATTTCTATCTAAATATTTTAAATGTAATTTGTTTTAAAAAACCATAAAATAAAGTAAGAAAAAAAATAGAATTATTAGTCTTAAACAGAATTAAGATTCCAATAATAAAAAAACACAATTTCTTTTATGAAAAAATAAAATAAATAAACGAAAAATATCAAATTAATTAAATTTATGACGTGAGAAATATTTTTCGATATTTTTTTTTCCTTACACCGAATTAAATTTAATAGAAGAATTATTTATTTGTTTATTTGTGTCAAGTTAAGAAACTTTTCTTCATCAAGTGTAATTATCTAGTACTTACCGTGTATAAACTGGCTGGAAGGTGTTAGGACGGCAAAATCTACGCTGCGAATGATCTAGAAAAGGAAATGAAACATTTTACCTTTAGTTAACAGTATGTGGTCACAACAGTCATTATTCTGTAATTAGTGCACTGTGTTCCATTACGCTTAATTAGCCAGGGGACATAGCCTAGTTAACCTTTCCTCTACACTTTACACTTTTCTAAGCGCTGCTTCGTTACATGCAGAAAACCCGAAACGAACACGTGTCAATAATCATAACATTGCTAATGTGCAGTAGAATTTAAATGGGAAATTCGAAAGAGAGACGTGCCAGAGGTCATATGAAATAGTATAAAAATTAAACTGTAAACGAGCAGCTAACAGAGGTCATACGATGCAAATAAGACGTGGAAAACGTAGAGAATTCAATGAAAACCTTTAAAAAGGTGTGTGAAAAGTCATTCGATGCGAGTAAGGATAAGTATAATCATACGGATCATACGATTCAAATATAAGAAATTAAGAGTTCATGAAATGTCGTACGATGTAAATAAGGAGAAACGTAAACATGGAAATCCTAAACGTATCATATGATGCAAAATAAAGAGAAATATAAACATGAAATCCATTTAGCAATTCATACGATACAAATATGGAATAATGTATAAATGGAAATCTTAAACGAGCGTGTCAAAAGTCATACGAAACAGATAAAGAAGATAGAAAACAACTGTAACTTTAAAAAAAGCTAAAAATATTACAGTGATTCTATACCGCACCAATGACAGTTCATACTGTATAAAGTCACTGCAATATTTTACATTTTCTTGTTAGGATCGTCACCATTCGAGATTTTCTTCCATCCAACTTTGCACTTTTACATCCATTAGGAGTGACGACAAAACTGTGGTCGAGACTCGGTTACGTACAGAACTCTTACTACCGATCATACATCTTGGCTTGGAAACTTCGTGTCTTCTTATGGGCAATTTACAGTAACAGCGATCTCAACTTTGACTCGGACCACTCCTTCCAGCTGTCGCAATCCCTTGGGAGAGATCCACTCAACTGTATCTTTAAGCCGCAATATTACTTTACAGACTGAAATGAACCCAGGTCTAAAAAAAAAAAATGTATATACTTTTCTATATTCCATTTATGAAATATCTACTCTAGAGATTATATATATATATATATATATATACTTTTTATATATTTTATTAATATAAATAAAGTTTTATGGTGTCATTTCGTATTACTTGCCATAAAACACATAAACGTCTTCCGTACAGAAGTGCAGACATTTAATTATTGAAACTTATTGCAGTTGCTTGGCGATTATAGTATTAATTATAATATATTCCATTAAATTCAATTATCCTAAAGTGTTATGTCTTATATAGATTTTAACCTATAATTTGTAATGTATAGCTTGTCGCACAGTTTCCATAGAGTGATGGCTCATTCTCTAATGAGAAATATAATACTATAGAATATAAGTTACATAAATTTTATATTTAAAATAAAATAAAGTTAGAAATATTACAAATAACTAAATTTTATTCCTTAAAAATGTGTTTTAATTTTTAAAAAATCATAAATGTTTATATTAAACTTTTTGGAAAATATCAAATAATTCAATAATCTTCCGTAAGACCTATTAATTTTACACTAATATTTAGCCTCATTTATTATAATCTATAACGTTTAAATAAATATATAATTGATTTATACTGTTGAAAATGAATTTTAAAAGTTAAAATATTAATAAAAAGAAACAATAATCTTATAATACTGTAAACAAGTATAAATTTCTTATAAAGTCCGAAATATTTTCCAAATTAAAAACTTTAATTTCGAACTTAATTATTTTATTAACTTGTATAACAAAAGAAAAGTGTGTACAAGGAACATCCGTCGATAAATTTCCGTTAAAATTTCCTTTAGACTCGTCCCAACCACGATGACACGTTATTATTGAACGTTTTAAATCGCCATTGGAAAAACAAAACTTCTTCCCGAATTTGGCAAGTAAACACCGGACAAAAATCACCAATAGAACACCTCCACATCAAAAATAATTGTGTATTTTTGCCAGAAAGTATTATTTGTATTGTCTGTATTAGAAAAAAATAAATAAGTTACCGATTAAACTGAATCAGGATCCACGTAAGGGGCGTTAAATTTAAGTGAAGGGCCTGATAGTATATTACCTAAAATAAAAAGGACACGGATCTCTTTCAAGTATATATCATAAAGCATAATATAAACAAGTTAATTAATTAAAGATAATAATTTGACGTTTTATGTAAAAGAAAATATACCTTAATTTAAGTAAGGCAAAGGAAAATTTTCGGCAAAATATAAGTATCAGTCTTCTTTCTACCCTGCATCGTAATACTTTCGAGATAATTTTCTAGTTTTTCATCTAAACAAGTTAATGAGCGTAATTAAACTTAGATAAGCTTGTTACACTGATGACCAGGTATCTACGGCTCAATGTCATAAATAATCTTATAAAATAAATAAGAAAATTTTCTATACACTTAGCGTAAATAACCTTCGTAACTAAACAGAAACTTTGAAGGAAAAAATAGCCTATATTTAAAAAAATAGACGATATTTTAGATAATTCGTACGTTTTTTACTATCATTAATTTACGCTTTTAATTTGAATTAAATAAAAATTCAATTAAAAATATTGTAGAGAGTCATAAATTAAAATTTTGACGGAAAATAATCTCTTGGAAAAAGTAACTCTTCTATTTCTTTCTTCACTGTTTTTTTTTTCTCCTTTGATACTCGGAGATTCCTCCCTTTGACTATAAAAATTAATTGATATTATGAAATATCTATAACAGTAAGCAGGCAAATGAGATGATTTTGTTTGTTGGGGAATGTTAATGACTTCGAAATATTCGATATTGAATTAACTAGAATTTATTTTTATTATTTTTTTTCGGTGGTCATATTATTTTGGGAATAACTTCAATGGCAAAAGTCAATTTAAGGTATAAACGATATAGTTTATTATCTCACAAATTATCCTATTTATAATTGATGCTGCTCTTAAATTAGTTCTATTTAATAGACCTATAGAATATATTAATTATTTTTATAAATAGATCTAAAAATTCACTAGTTCGTACGTAGTTTTAGTAATATTAAAAGTAGCTTTAATTGGAAAGAATTAACATTTCTGTTGCTACTAGATTCTAAACAGTAGAAAAGAAAATTAACATAAATCGAATATAAAGTCGAATGACTTAATCTATTTTATAGTATTAAATATAGAGTCTATTCTATATTTAAATGCGGGGAAATCCCAATAATGTGGGGCTGGTCGACTTTCTTCAACCCTTCTCAATTTAATTGTTATACCAGTCGACCACCTACAACACTGTTGATTATTCCGTTTTATATGAATTCCATGTTGTACGAGACACTTATATTTTACAAATACGTGAGCCGTTCACAGCCCGGTACACGTATTTGTAAAATCTAAGTGACTCGTACAACATGGAATTCATATAAAACGGAATAATCAACAGTGTTATAGGGGGTCCACATGGTTCTATGGAGGATTTTCAGTTGATAATCATACTTTAACGTGTTTCTTTTATTTCCATGTTATTTTTATCTTTCGTAATTTTGCACGAGATGCTTCCTTCACACCTAAATGAGAACTGCTAGTCAATGTTTAATATCTAGCTACGTAAATGTACTAACATTCCATTCATACTATTCGTATACGGAATGCTTATGAACAACTCTAGATACTAAATATGCACTAAATATATAAATATATACTAAATATAACTAAATATATATATAGTTTAAATCCGGATAATATCTAGATATAAACTGCTACTACATTACTTAACAGCCTACTAACAGATACTCCATGATTAATACAGTACTAAAATATCACTAATAATAATTTACAGTCTAGTCTATAAAATAAAATTTTAAAAATACAAAATTAATATTTTCGAAATTTAATTAATTAATAAAAGTAAAAGAAGTTTAGGTTAATAGCATTAAATATATTATATAATATAAATTTTATAGTATTAAATGAATATAAATCTGAAGTAAATTACTTAGAATAATTTTTGTTACAAGTTAAATAATAGAAAATAATCTAGTAAATCGGATTTTCGGTATAAAATTCAATTAAATAAGAAAATGTTCGCTTGTCGCTTGTAAGATTAAGACGTAAGTAACGTGCCAATTAAACTTGTATAAGAACAATTTGTTTACCAGTAAAATTCTTTGTAGGATCCGCAATATTAGGCACTTAATAGTATTAAAGGAGGAAAAAAAAATCTGTATAAATCAAAGATAGCGAGTGAACAGTCGCGATTCGTTTCTAACGTGACATAAGTGACAGTGTTATCGTACTCATTAATTAAATTCCATTCTAGAATTTAACAGAATGGATGGATTCTGTTGGAAGATTGACACAAAACGCTTTGTTTGTTTAGTCTTCATTGCAACTTTAATGGAGAAGAGCATTCCCTTTTCTGAATTGTGTCGTCAAGCGACTAATTAAGAAGCATACTCTTCTTACTTTCCGTTAAATAAATTAAAAACCGTCACTAAAATAATTAAAAAAGATTTATTTATTTAACAACAGATATTTAAACTCGGTAAAGAAGAAGGGGAAAAAAGAAAAAGAAGAAAACTGTCGAGCATATAACGAGGTTAATTTTCATGAAATGATAAATGTAAATATGTTTACTAAAAATTGTCAGTTTAAATAGCGCAAAAAAAAGAGAGGATAAATCATTGATTGGTTATGTAGTCGAGAAAGTTGTAATACAAGTCGTGTTGGTTGTAAGCAGACGGATAGTTCAAACAACACGATCGAATGCAGACGTACTACTTTAGTAACAAATATAATTACGTTGGAGGAAGAAAGTCGAACGTTGTGTCGTACATTTTTAGAGTTCATAGAAGTTGAACACGAATGGAATGAGTATTGAGAAGTCGGACTTTTAATGCATCCATTTGCTTTCGACTCATTAAGACAGCTGCTAGTTTACTTTTTGGAATCTTGTTTAAAACCCGAAAGAGAATTAATCCTCGCTACACTTTACGAGCACAAAGAATGATTTTCAAAAGGATTGATGTTCGTTCCCATTACTCTTTAATTATACCCCTATTTTTTCTTATGTATCAAAACTGCACTCTTCTACAGACTTTTTTTAATCTTATCTTATCGGAATCAGTGATATAGTTAAAGGGAAATAAAAATAGAACCATTATGGACCACTCGAATAAAGAGAGATTTTTTATAAGTGTAAAAGTTTTGTCTGTTCCTATTAATTCGCTTCACTGGTAGAGAAACATTATTAAGTTTAATTTGGAATAAATTGACGGAGGGGTACGAGAAACAAAGCAACCAGTTTACACTAAAGCAACCTAATGAAATCAAATCTACTCCTTTATAATTAAGCGCCGTACAAACATTGATAGAAAAGTTTTGGAAAGTTGGGCTAACAACCAAGTATTGTGCATCCTGTGTAGCTTTGTTTGCCAAAACAAATCTGATTAAATCTATAGGACGGAAACTCGTTCGAAGTATCGCAATACGTTGTCAATACTTCGTCAATCTAATTCTTCTTCCCGCATGACATAGTTAATAGAAGCGTGTATAGAAGTCATTTCTTTGATTAAGATGTGTTAGAAATAAAATAGTATTCCCTCCTATACAATAAATGTATATTGTAGTTATGTTACTTAAAATACGAGAGAAAAAACAAAAAACATCCCCGGATAATCGAATTAATATGTCTAGAATTTGTATAGTGATTAAATTCTTCTGAGAGGGGAAAATGTATGAGTGCAAAATAACAATTTAATCTACGAATTAGCACTTGTACATAACAAGAGAAGCAAATGTTTTGGGGTCGAATGCTCTACACGACTTGTTATCTGCATGATGGATACTTGTCCCTTGTGCACCCATGTATTATTTATTAGATATGAAGTCCGCCGGGAAATCTTCCCTTAACTCGGGGAATTTTCCCAAGTGGAAGACTTAGCTAGAATCTAGCAGAGGTAGGAATTTATTTGTCGCCATGCACCTCACGTTGCCCGCAGCACCGATATGAACACAACTGCTAGCGTTATCGGGTCGGTCGTCGTTGGCTGATAAATAGCCGAGTCAACAGCACGCGTATTGCCATAGCAACGAGTAAACGGCGCGTGTCACACAATGACACGTCATAAGGCTACATCCCGAATACAGATGGACTCGCAAAATGGGGCAATGGTTCGAACCAAGAATGATAATCGCCCTGTTGTGAAATACATTCTTGTAAAAAAGAAATATCTAAAAAATTCTTTGAAAGTTTATCACTAAAGAAAAATTAACTATACAGTTTGGAGGCAGATGGTAATCCTTTTTTTTTCTTTTTAACTCTCTCCCCCACGTAGATAAATTATATTAGCCGATGTTATACTTGGGAGAATATCCTTACTAAAACAGCGATGCAGTTTTGGGTAAGTGTAAAATTAAACACGTCAACAGAGATTTAATTTACAAAATGAGATTGAGCGGTTGAAAAAGTCAAGCAGGAAGGATAGAAAAAAAAGGCAGAAAGAAGAGAAATGAAGAGAGGGAGTCTCCTAGAGAACACACACACACACACACACATACACACGCAGTGCTACTGTATGCAATAATAAGGCTCTTCTACAAAGCGGATAATCTTCTTTTTTTCATCATCATCTTATTTCTTCACGGTTAAAGCACTTTGTAATTAATTTTGAGTTTTAGCAAATAGCCAACGACTTCTTGGTCTATGCAAGGTCAAACCGAATCTGTATTAATGCAGCAAACGACAAACGCGATACTCGGTAGGAGGTGGACTCCATTAAACGCCTGAACACACCTGACTGTCGACCAGAGAAAATTGGAAGAGCGGTACCGGTACCGGCATACAAATGACATATTTTGTTGGCGTGGAGAATCACGGGATATCGGCAACTCTACCACCCGCAAATACCAGATATGGTAAGTAGTGAGTGGGGAAATCAACCCTCTTCTAACGATGGATGACGTCTCAATCGTGCATCGACTTCGACGTTGCTCACGAGAATTAAAACGTCCAACTAGTAGTAGTAGTAGTCAGTGGAAGTCTTTCGTATCGATTAGTTGGTGTGAACTCTAAAATAAACCGTGCCCAGTCAGCAGGTCAGCTGTCAGCGCAGTGAATATCGATCCTGTAACAAGTGTAGAGTCCACTTTCGTATAAGCAAAATTCCAGCCAAGAGAAGGAAAAAAAAAAAAAAATTATTATCAGTTCTAACTCGAAACGTGACGGGATTACGAAGACAAGAGTTACGCCCACGCAATTAACAACGAGCTGTCGTAATTTACGATCGAGCGGGATGTCGTAAATACGTCTGCACGTATGCCATTTCTTCTTTGAACGAGTACTCCTCAGAATGCGTTTATTATATATAAATATAGATTGCAGATCTATATAGGATATAATAAATCTGAATCTGTCTTGGATAAACTGAAGAAAGAACAACGAAGAAAGCTTTATGTCGAGAGCTTATTTGCTCTACACTATTACTACTTGTGCTTGATACATAACTTAGGCTATATATATATATATATATAAAAAACACCCCTGTTTAGTAGTCTGTATAAACAATATTTTTCCTCGTCTTTTAAATAAGATGTCTTAAAAAAACAAATATAAATAAGTTGTACTTTTACTCAAACAATGATTCCTATGTTATAAAGTATGTGTTTGGCTTTTGAATCCGAATCTTGATGTAGTCTATATTTCATTCTTTATTTAAAAACTACGCCTCTATTCACGTAATTCTCATATAATATGACTTTTACAATTTAGCTAAATGTTTTATTAATAAAATATATAAATCATACATTTATTCAAACTAAGATTCATATAATATAATATAACCTTAAAACCAAATACAAGTCACTCTGAATTCTGAACTTTTTTTTATTTATATACAAGAATATTTCTGTTTGCTAACAACAAATAGTCAATAAAATTGATAAACATTTCCAGAAAATATTGACAATATTACAAGTTTAAAAATCATTTTTTAAAAAAAGAAATTATTGTATATATATTAACTTTCCAACTTTACTAATTTTCAAATGTTTAATAACATATCCTGAATTTCTATTGTCATTTATTTTAACAGCCTTAAAGCTCGTTAAACTAAGTCTAAATTGTTAATCCTAAATAAGGATCTAAAATCACTAATTAGGCTATTAACTCAAAATCCATTAATGGCAAATATTTCTCATTAATGACCTTTAAAATAATTATCTTTAACTTAATAGATTAAGATCAGTCTAATTTGTTAATACGAATTGCGTTTAATATTCATTAAATTTTAGATATTCAAATATTAAACGAGCCTTAAGTATTATTATAATAACAAATTCTGTAATAACAATATTAAATTTTGAATCTCTATAGAATAATCTTAAAAGGANATTTATGACAATATATCATATAATGAGCTTCACCTCTTTAGGGAAGGAAGGATTTATCATTGATAATTTATGCAATTTATTGATTTTTCACGTGTATTTATATAAAACTTCACTAACAATAATCTGCCTAACTAATTGATTATTCACTAATATGGTATTAAAAATATTAATTTTATTTAATAATTATTATTAAAAATCGTAAAATATTCCCAACTAAACATTAATAAAATAAAAAATAAAAAAAAAATCTTAATTTCTAACATAAGCTGTAATTACATATAATACATACTGAAGGAATTAAACTAACAACAATTACCAAATACTTTTAATTACATTTAAGTAAATAACAATTAAATTAAGAACATTAAACAATTCTTCTTTTTTTACAGATTTATTTATTAATTTTTTTCAATGAATAAATGCGAATAAAAATTTATTTCTGATATTTTTTTGCTTTTTTTTAAGAATTGAGCTACGTAAAAAATACTTTTAAGAATTCTCAAATCCAATTAAAACCCATCTATAAATTTAGAAAGAGGAATAAGAAGAAGAAGAAGAGGGAAGAAAAAAATTAAAGAATTTCTTAATAAAACTTGTTTCGAGGTGATAAAGTACAGTACACGATACGTTTAATATCCAAAGAGTTGAAATTTTAGTTAATTATCGAATCCCTAGGAGAATGCAGTATTTAAAACGATCCATGTACGAAACTGGCTTCTACAAGCTGACATCTGTTAATTATACTCAAATTTAGATTACTAATAGTTACGCTTGTTACGTGACGTCACGTTCTCACAGTAGTTGTGTGTGTGTGTGTGTGTGTGTGCATGGTGTGACAGTCGATTAACTGTCTAGTCGAGTCGGCCATTATGAAAAATTGACTAAAATTACAATAAAATAATAAATACTTTGCTACGAACTTACCATTCTTGTATTCAGAAATGCGTGAATAATGGAAATTTAAGCAAAAGATGTTACATAAATTTTTTATTTTTTTCCTTATTATTATTATTTTTTTTTCATTACAAAAATTCAATCCTTTTACAAAAGTTAATTCAACAAAAAGAAGAGATTAATCTCAAAAACATAAACGTGAACGTGTTTTGTTTTGCTGGAAACAGATTTTAAAATTCTTATCCGATTCCAATAAACACATTTGCACTCGTAGAAGTAACTTAATGATCTAAAGCAGGCAGACAAATACTTTACTCAGACTACTCTTCATATAAATTCAAACAATTTGAAAAGATTTATAATAACTCGAAGGTATACAAAAATGTAGACATGCGATTTTTGTATCTAAGACGTGTAATTAAAGATTGGAATTTGTAAAAAAATTCTTGGTACAGCGGTTGACTTCCCACGTATTTCGTCGTAGCAGATTCGGTCGTTCTCACAGCTACAAAACGAGTCACCAAATAAATAGAGTCGAGGTGACAGATCTGAGATGTGGAAAAAATTGCTCCAGTAATTCGCGGATTTGCATGTAGATGGCGTTCTACCGACTTACTATGCCCAAGGGCAACCATTCTAGAGTTTTAGATTAGCTTCGAGTAATAGAGTACGAGAATGATAGGACTTTATAAAGTATCCGAAGTATGCAGTAAAAAGAGGAAGAAAGTTTCGTATGAATTTCATCACGAACTACGTTCTAGTAGAGGAATAATCCTAACAAAATTCAATTTTCTACAAGAGTCTTTTATAAGGATCCTACAAAGAACCCTGTCCAAGAAAATGGCAAGAATCCGTCAATGAAATAGAGCCATTTCTGTTGATTTTTTTTTATTTTGAAAATAAACAATAACCGATACTTGTCCATTAACACTGAAATCTGATCCTTTCTCTTTGGTATAATCAAACAAGCGATCCTCGAATTACCAAGGCCAACAAACAGTCATTACTTAACGAGTCCAACCTGCTATAACACGGCCTTGCCCCACCCACTACCCACTGGAACATAACTCATGCAATTCAACAACAATGATAACACAGCATCGATTGAGTCTGCAACCAACTCATGCGAGACATATCGTTATCGACAAGAGGGGGTGGCAAACAGCTTCACGGAAATATTATTTAATTGGTGAAAGAAAGCGGTAACGTCACAATTGATGCGACTGGTTGCATTGTAACTAAGTCGTCTAATTACTCGGTACAGTAACCGATAGAAGAAAGAAAAGAAAAAAAATTATATTCCCTTTATTATTATTATGATTATTATTATTGAACGATCAATAACAGCGATTGCCAAACAGCCGGAATGATAATATTCAGCTGTACAGAAAGGAGGGAGGAAAATCCATTAGAGGAATTGAAACCGAACCGATAACGGTTTTACTCCTGCACTACTTAACGCAAGTTGATACACGTATACACACACAGTCTGGATCATAATATGGCTGCAAGGAGGATATACACACGGGTTACGTCCATCTATCATTCTAATGGGTTGTAAAATATTATACTGCAGGGGTGCTCGGCGAGTTGTTTAGACAGTCGTTCTTAATCCTCGGCTGCAATTATTCTCGTAACTTATACGATCGTTTAAAGCTAGTTGGATCATCTTCGGGGTAAAATCTTTCGTGGACGAAAATAAATAATTCGATCACACTTTTCTACAGCTTGTACGAACAACTTCCTCGTTGCAACACGTCCGTCATAATTATTTAACCTCATGACTGCTTAATATGCTATTCTATCCGAGTAGAGTTTGAAATTTATGCAAAACGGCTTAACTATCTGATGAATTATATTTAAAATTTGGCTTGATTTGTATGAAGGAACACTTTTGGATTCATTTGGAAATTCTCATTAGTAACACCCTTTAACAGGCGCGTAACCATTGGTGGAAATTAGAACTTTACGTATGCTTTTTGAAATAAATTAGCATATGAATTACGAGGTGAGTGTAAGCGTAAGTTGCAACACAACTTAGCGGAATTAATCCGGCTTAAATCTTTCTCTAAATCCCCGTCTAGGTGAACCACTTCGATGACATAAGTCAGACAAAGGTCGGGGAAGACAGGTGCCTAGCAAATTTCCCGAGTGACTATGTAAATCCGTCGTTACTAAGTGACCGGAAATAATATTTCAACCTTCCTGGAGCTGCCGGACAGTGAACAGATAAGCCTATTAGTAATCAGGACGGCACACACATGCCTAGCACGGAGTTCGCGTGCCACATGGAAAATAAATGCCCCCGGCCCTGATAAATTACTTTGCCAAACCCTGCGGGCTATCGCCGAGAGATTGGCAGGTCCCTATGGTCGAAACTCACTGAAATGTAACGGTCGTTCATAAACCAGGTACACCCTGTACACTTCATTAATAATGCAACTCGGTCCAAACATGGCCATGGCCACGATACGTTACCAGTTATCTACAAACACGCCATATTATGGACTTTGCATTTTAGCTAATTCGTAAATTTTAACTGATGATCCTGTCATTTAATTCTAACCAAAACTCGACTCATATTGACATTTTCTAGTTCCGCTTTTTACGTAAGAATGATGATTGTACAAAATACCATTAGTACACACCGTACCTTTAGCGTGTTGCCACATTATTAACATTTTTACATGTCGAAAATTTCATCAAAACGTTTATTTATGACAATATATCATATAATGAGCTTCACCTCTTTAGGGAAGGAAGGATTTATCATTGATAATTTATGCAATTTATTGATTTTTCACGTGTATTTATATAAAACTTCACTAACAATAATCTGCCTAACTAATTGATTATTCACTAATATGGTATTAAAAATATTAATTTTATTTAATAATNAAAATTGAAGAGATTTTCTACGAAATATTCGTAATTTTATAGTTTTAATTAATACATAGACTTCTATATTATTTAATTTTAGAAAAAAAAAATAATAATGCTGTATATAAGGAACGTAGTATACAATATTTATAACGAGATTATTCGATTTTTATCGATTTTTGAAATGTCAGAAATGATTTTCTGGATAAAATATTCTGGATATGGAAATTTAAGCAAAAGATGTTACATAAATTTTTTATTTTTTTCCTTATTATTATTATTTTTTTTTCATTACAAAAATTCAATCCTTTTACAAAAGTTAATTCAACAAAAAGAAGAGATTAATCTCAAAAACATAAACGTGAACGTGTTTTGTTTTGCTGGAAACAGATTTTAAAATTCTTATCCGATTCCAATAAACACATTTGCACTCGTAGAAGTAACTTAATGATCTAAAGCAGGCAGACAAATACTTTACTCAGACTACTCTTCATATAAATTCAAACAATTTGAAAAGATTTATAATAACTCGAAGGTATACAAAAATGTAGACATGCGATTTTTGTATCTAAGACGTGTAATTAAAGATTGGAATTTGTAAAAAAATTCTTGGTACAGCGGTTGACTTCCCACGTATTTCGTCGTAGCAGATTCGGTCGTTCTCACAGCTACAAAACGAGTCACCAAATAAATAGAGTCGAGGTGACAGATCTGAGATGTGGAAAAAATTGCTCCAGTAATTCGCGGATTTGCATGTAGATGGCGTTCTACCGACTTACTATGCCCAAGGGCAACCATTCTAGAGTTTTAGATTAGCTTCGAGTAATAGAGTACGAGAATGATAGGACTTTATAAAGTATCCGAAGTATGCAGTAAAAAGAGGAAGAAAGTTTCGTATGAATTTCATCACGAACTACGTTCTAGTAGAGGAATAATCCTAACAAAATTCAATTTTCTACAAGAGTCTTTTATAAGGATCCTACAAAGAACCCTGTCCAAGAAAATGGCAAGAATCCGTCAATGAAATAGAGCCATTTCTGTTGATTTTTTTTTATTTTGAAAATAAACAATAACCGATACTTGTCCATTAACACTGAAATCTGATCCTTTCTCTTTGGTATAATCAAACAAGCGATCCTCGAATTACCAAGGCCAACAAACAGTCATTACTTAACGAGTCCAACCTGCTATAACACGGCCTTGCCCCACCCACTACCCACTGGAACATAACTCATGCAATTCAACAACAATGATAACACAGCATCGATTGAGTCTGCAACCAACTCATGCGAGACATATCGTTATCGACAAGAGGGGGTGGCAAACAGCTTCACGGAAATATTATTTAATTGGTGAAAGAAAGCGGTAACGTCACAATTGATGCGACTGGTTGCATTGTAACTAAGTCGTCTAATTACTCG
This sequence comes from Centruroides sculpturatus, assembly GCF_000671375.1. Lineage (NCBI taxonomy): Eukaryota > Metazoa > Arthropoda > Arachnida > Scorpiones > Buthidae > Centruroides > Centruroides sculpturatus. Next base: position 424,573 of record NW_019384661.1, on the reverse strand, counting down.
GTACAGTAACCGATAGAAGAAAGAAAAGAAAAAAAATGATATTCCCTTTATTATTATTATGATTATTATTATTGAACGATCAATAACAGCGATTGCCAAACAGCCGGAATGATAATATTCAGCTGTACAGAAAGGAGGGAGGAAAATCCATTAGAGGAATTGAAACCGAACCGATAACGGTTTTACTCCTGCACTACTTAACGCAAGTTGATACACGTATACACACACAGTCTGGATCATAATATGGCTGCAAGGAGGATATACACACGGGTTACGTCCATCTATCATTCTAATGGGTTGTAAAATATTATACTGCAGGGGTGCTCGGCGAGTTGTTTAGACAGTCGTTCTTAATCCTCGGCTGCAATTATTCTCGTAACTTATACGATCGTTTAAAGCTAGTTGGATCATCTTCGGGGTAAAATCTTTCGTGGACGAAAATAAATAATTCGATCACACTTTTCTACAGCTTGTACGAACAACTTCCTCGTTGCAACACGTCCGTCATAATTATTTAACCTCATGACTGCTTAATATGCTATTCTATCCGAGTAGAGTTTGAAATTTATGCAAAACGGCTTAACTATCTGATGAATTATATTTAAAATTTGGCTTGATTTGTATGAAGGAACACTTTTGGATTCATTTGGAAATTCTCATTAGTAACACCCTTTAACAGGCGCGTAACCATTGGTGGAAATTAGAACTTTACGTATGCTTTTTGAAATAAATTAGCATATGAATTACGAGGTGAGTGTAAACGTAAGTTGCAACACAACTTAGCGGAATTAATCCGGCTTAAATCTTTCTCTAAATCCCCGTCTAGGTGAACCACTTCGATGACATAAGTCAGACAAAGGTCGGGGAAGACAGGTGCCTAGCAAATTTCCCGAGTGACTATGTAAATCCGTCGTTACTAAGTGACCGGAAATAATATTTCAACCTTCCTGGAGCTGCCGGACAGTGAACAGATAAGCCTATTAGTAATCAGGACGGCACACACATGCCTAGCACGGAGTTCGCGTGCCACATGGAAAATAAATGCCCCCGGCCCCGATAAATTACTTTGCCAAACCCTGCGGGCTATCGCCGAGAGATTGGCAGGTCCCTATGGTCGAAACTCACTGAAATGTAACGGTCGTTCATAAACCAGGTACACCCTGTACACTTCATTAATAATGCAACTCGGTCCAAACATGGCCATGACCACGATACGTTACCAGTTATCTACAAACACGCCATATTATGGACTTTGCATTTTAGCTAATTCGTAAATTTTAACTGATGATCCTGTCATTTAATTCTAACCAAAACTCGACTCATATTGACATTTTCTAGTTCCGCTTTTTACGTAAGAATGATGATTGTACAAAATACCATTAGTACACACCGTACCTTTAGCGTGTTGCCACATTATTAACATTTTTACATGTCGAAAATTTCATCAAAACGTTTATTTATGACAATATATCATATAATGAGCTTCACCTCTTTAGGGAAGGAAGGATTTATCATTGATAATTTATGCAATTTATTGATTTTTCACGTGTATTTATATAAAACTTCACTAACAATAATCTGCCTAACTAATTGATTATTCACTAATATGGTATTAAAAATATTAATTTTATTTAATAATTATTATTAAAAATCGTAAAATATTCCCAACTAAACATTAATAAAATAAAAAATAAAAAAAAAATCTTAATTTCTAACATAAGCTGTAATTACATATAATACATACTGAAGGAATTAAACTAACAACAATTACCAAATACTTTTAATTACATTTAAGTAAATAACAATTAAATTAAGAACATTAAACAATTCTTCTTTTTTTACAGATTTATTTATTAATTTTTTTCAATGAATAAATGCGAATAAAAATTTATTTCTGATATTTTTTTGCTTTTTTTTAAGAATTGAGCTACGTAAAAAATACTTTTAAGAATTCTCAAATCCAATTAAAACCCATCTATAAATTTAGAAAGAGGAATAAGAAGAAGAAGAAGAGGGAAGAAAAAAATTAAAGAATTTCTTAATAAAACTTGTTTCGAGGTGATAAAGTACAGTACACGATACGTTTAATATCCAAAGAGTTGAAATTTTAGTTAATTATCGAATCCCTAGGAGAATGCAGTATTTAAAACGATCCATGTACGAAACTGGCTTCTACAAGCTGACATCTGTTAATTATACTCAAATTTAGATTACTAATAGTTACGCTTGTTACGTGACGTCACGTTCTCACAGTAGTTGTGTGTGTGTGTGTGTGTGTGTGCATGGTGTGACAGTCGATTAACTGTCTAGTCGAGTCGGCCATTATGAAAAATTGACTAAAATTACAATAAAATAATAAATACTTTGCTACGAACTTACCATTCTTGTATTCAGAAATGCGTGAATAATGCATATGTAGAATATTAAGTGACCGGATGTTTGTACTGTATGTAATTTTTTTTTTATTTTTATTTTTTTTTATTTCTTCTAAGTCGTTAAACATGGAGACGTCTTTATTTTCTAATTTTCAAATGTCTATATTCGCATCATTTACCGAATTTTTTTTATTTTTATTTATTTAAATAGAAAATTCAGAATGTATATCTAAGTAATGTTTATAAATTTGCATAGTTATGTTACATTTCTACGAGAATGTATTGAAAATTATACAAGAAATGCGAAGAAAACTATCGAATATATTAATAAATTTTAATTTTTATATAAATTTAGAAATGAAGATTTGTGTAAATATCAACGACTAGAAACTTTTCCCGTTTATTAAAATTATAAATTAAATTCTTAAAAAAAAAATAAATAAGTAAGTAAAAGTTTAAAATTAACAAAAGCCAAATTGAAATGCGACATGCAAACCATTTAATTTCATAGATTTGAACATTTTTACTGGAATAAATAAAAAATAATAATAATAAAACTTTTCAGTAATGAAATGATTAGTGACAGGAAAATGTTTGAGAAAGGAAAGTAGTCGATTTTTTTCCTGTATTTTTTTTTATTCACTTTTTTTCAAGGTTCCTGAATCTCTTGGAATAATTAGATGTTGAGAAAATTGCACGAGTAGAACACAGGGGGAAAAAAAAAGTTGAGATCAGAGGGTGTAGTAGAGATCAATATATAAATTGATATAAGGCGTATAATAAATTTTTAAAGTAAAAGAGCTATTATTAAATCAATTTAGCTTTATTTTTTATTGATATTTCTTCGTGCAAACTATTTTATTAGTGTTTATATAGGCATGAAAATGAATCATTCATACTTTCCAAAGCAGCGTAAGTAAAAGATAGTCTAGTTTGAAAACGCTATGTTTCAATCATTTCCAATTTATTCGATATATTTTCGTGATATTTTTCTTTCTTTCTTTTTCTAAATGTATATTTAATATTTATAATAGATTTTTATTCAGAAATAATATTAAATTAACGTAACTCGAAGAAATCCGAATAAATACAACTCGTAAAAATCTCTATTCTAAACTATATATTAATATGACGTTTGAATTATAATGTATATAAAACGGACAGAATATATTTATGACCATCGTTAAACTTTCTACGGTTTGGTTATTATGCTTACTGTGGGTTATAATGTCATTAAGTGTTTTATTTGTCATGAATCACGAACTTATTTACTTAAATGACGTTTTGATATTAAATTTCTTTATTAAAAATTCACTAAGTCGTCAAGGTTAATGAACTCGTCTAGCTTATAAACACGGTTCCCAAGACAAGTTGTGTTTAACCGTAGAGAATAGGGTCCTCGCTCAACACTGCCACCGATAATGTATGCAAGTCCATATGCATTATGCTTTTGGCTAATGCTAACCGACCAATAGGTTTCTCGCGTGATATCATATGCAGATGGATTAAGAGTGACCACGTGCATCCTATATCGTTGCATATCGTGTGCAGAACGATATAGCTAAGATAAGAGTAACACGCACACGACGTGCACTGTATAGTCTAAGCACCTACCGCTACCATTTATCTTTCGAAATATGCAGAATACGTAGACAGTTTTATATTTATCAAACTTTAACGGGGGGAGATAGTCATCTAGAATACGACGAATCTAGCCAAACGTCCGCCATTTTGCTTCCTCTCTCTTAATTGGATCAATAATTCAGAAAGGATCGAGTAAATGACTAGATTTAGATTTTCTTCTCTTCAATCTGACAATTTATTGATAACATCACGACTAATTGAAAAGTGGAATTGATAATCGTACAAAAACTACTTTCACGTCAACGTTTTATCTACTTATCTACGCATTTTAACGAGTTAAAACTAGAATATATATTTATTTATATAGAGATTATACATTGTAATTTATGCTATAGATTAAGAAGTAGTTCGTGAACTGATAAAATCCACGATAAAGAGGATTATCATTCTCGTATCCATTCTGCCTTTTATTGTAGTCAAAACGTAGCTTACTATAAAGCATAATATTTGTAAATACTATAGATATTTATATTATATTCTCGGTTAGAATGTGTTAATGTGTACAAAGAAGGAGAAACCACAAGGAACTTGCCATTGTTGTAAACGGACTAAATCTAAAGTAACCTACAGAGATGGATTGACATTTATTTATAAGGTCTAAGAGAAGAGGCTTAACGTGGACACAGCACATCCGGACTAACATCTTAATACCCGAAGGGATAAGACGTTGAATGGGAGAAATAGATCTCTTGTATTCTGTCGGGAATAGTCGTGTCTAAGCTGGTGTGTCATGTGGATTTTAGTGCTATTTTCGCGAAAGATACGTACACTGGAGAAGGGTTGAACAGACACCATCCATCACATTCACTCCGCATTTGTCTATCGCGTATGAACAGCGGGATGATAATTAGGTCAAATAAAAAATCTACAAAGAAATAAATATTTTTATATCCGCAGAAAGTCAAGAAAAAAAATTAAGGTATAGTTTAAAAAAAAAAAAATGAAGTAATACCTGATCCATTAGCAAGAGATATTAGAAGAGAAAAATGAATATTCGTTATCTTAAGCAGGTATATATAAAGAGTGATTAACTTAACAAGAAAACATCCGATTTACAGAATTTTATAAGTAGAATCGTGTGTAAGTAGATGGAAATAGATGGATCTAATACATCCTTTCATAAATCAGACGCATCATTTCTCCTCTCGACTCTATTTTTCCAATCCATTGCTGCTGAAAATCCAAAAAACGGAATTGAAATAACAGCTACACTTCTGAATTCTTTCTATTTTAAAACTTAGATTTACATTCAACGGAAAGAAAAATATATATCTATTTTCCTTTAAGTCTTTAATCCAACTTACAGCAATTTCTGCTTGTACAAACAAATTTATCACCAAACTCCGTTGTGTGAGAAAGAAAGAAAAAAAAAAAGTATATCGTCTAAAGCTTCATCGATTCTTTAAGACACGCATCACAATTAGAATGGATAAGCAATTAAATTTCTCAAACAGAATCATTATAACCTAAATCAAGGTAATTTCGAGTTGTCAGCTCCGAGAAATTTATGACAAAACAGCACAGCTGTGGAAGACAAGCATGTCACAAGAACGTACATCAACGTCCAAGCGAGTTGCACTGAAGAAGTAGAAAATTTGGTGAATCTGACGTTAGCTACCTGCTCGTGACACAGTGGGACCACTAATTCCGTCGTTTGCCTGTTTATTCGAAGATATTGCAGTTGTTAAGGACATCAAACGACGACTAACTTATTAGAAAGATCACCCATCAACCTCAAAACGACATAACCAGCTTGGCGAGAATCGTGGCATTTTACTGACCATAACATTGGATTACGGGCCAATCTTTAGACCCGTAACGTCACTTAGTGATTTAAGTAACGTCCTCTGTACTCATCTTCGGACTCTAAGTAAAGCCACAACTTATATAATGCAACGGATGACAAACAGTTGTATACAGAAGAATCAATCATTCAACTTAGCAGTAAAAAAACAAAATAAATAAAAATAAATTTAGAATTTTTGCGATAAGAATCGTATTAAATATACATTCAGCAACGTAAAAATTACGAATTATGTTTGATGCAACACGATAAAATATAAATAACATCTTCAATAAAGCGCTTAAAATACAAAACCTTAATAAAATTCCAAGTGTATAAACCAGAATTATCTCTAAAGAAACTGAATATAGAATTTTGTATTGGACTATGGTCGAAATTCTCTAATGCTTATTATGCCTTACACATCCAGAAGTGCAACTATCGATTTGCTAGATGCAGGCTACATAGCCAGAGGCTGAGCTTTTATAAGAGAGCCTGAGGAATATTTTTCTTATTCTCATTAATAATTGATTTGATAAAGTATAAAAAGATAAGAAGGGAGTTTATTCTTGTTCTGTTTTCATAGACGAAAAAAAAAAATCTTTCCTTAAATATTCTACACGTCTGCAAAGTGATCATCTTCAATTATCTTGTTTTTAAGACGGAACTTATATAAGAAGTTATAACTGAATTGCTATATAAAAATATTAATGATTTCTTTACTTTATACTTCAACAATCTTCAAGTTTTAAATTACAATTAAAGTTTATTTAATGATCATTTAAGTAAATATAAAATTATATATGTGAAGTTACTTGTTAAGAAAAACCTAATTTAAAACTCGAAGAATTTATCCAAGTCATCGATAAAATCTTCAGGAAAACAAAAGTATATTACTTTAAATATAACATAGATCAGTGGCCCCATGTTGCCTCGTGATTAAACAACTTCTATATTTTAAAATCCATTAATCTAACGAAACCTATCTCGAGTACAAAAAGAAGTATTTAAAAAAAAAAAAATCCCAATAAATTCGTTGTTTCGTCATTTATACGATGAAATATTAATCTTCTTCTTGTCAGAGGCTAAATCCAGTCTTTCAAATATTTAGACATATAAATTAATCATGTTTTATCAAAAAGATTAATGGAAGATTACCAACTTGCTTAAGAGAAATAGGCCAAAAATAATAATAAAAATAATCGAATTTTCGATAGAAAAAAAAAATTACTCTAATTGTAGAGAGTAGAAGGAGGCTATATATACTGTATATTTAATAAAACATAAATGAAATATTTAGGACGAACAGGTGTAGTTTTTTAATTTTTATGTGCATATTTTTCGTAATAGTATTTTTGAGGAATAGCAAAATATGTCGATGTAATTAAAATGTCTTATTATTTTGCCATTCTTATATACTGTATATTTAATGTAAAGTAAATGAAATATTTAGGACGAACAGGTGTAGTTTTTTAATTTTTATGTGCATATTTTTCGTAATAGTATTTTTGAAGTTTTTTGATGATAAAATACGCACTTGTGAACTCGATTATCAACTGCTGCTGCGTAATTCGTCGTTCGCATGAAATTTATATTAAGTTTATGTGATTCATATTAACTTTATTACTCGATACAATTTCTTTTATAATCTATTTCTCGACTCTTGAAAAAATCCCGCAGTTTAAAAACAGCTCAAACAATAAATACAAAATATGCAGTACACAGTAAAAATAGTACAAAATATGTACGTTGGTCGAAATACAAATCATATTAAGATCTGAAAGACCAAGACAAAAAGCTTTAAAATTGAATCTTTAAAATTTATAGACTACTAGAAAACAAAATCCGATTTATTATATTCCAGACATACTGAAACCAACATTACATTATGGAACGCTACAACATACTTTTAATATTTAAAAAAATTTTCGACATGACGTCTTAAACTAAAAAAGGATTTTGAGTTAAAAATTTTCAAATTACATATTTATTTCTTAAAGAAAAAAAATAAAGCTCTATTACCTTTTTCTCTTAAATCCAAGTTATTTGAAACTAGTTTTTGATTTCACCATTAGGTTTTTTCGAATTTCATGGATCCTAATTATCTGATTGTATAAATTTTAAACTGTGCTGACAATTTATTATTGACGTTTCTAGCATCAAATCTATCCAACCATTCTATAAAATCTAATAAAACGAAGAACTAGTTGAAAAATAGTTCGTTTTATTACAGTTACAGCTTTTAGTTTTGATATTGAAAACTGCGCATTAAATTTATAAGAAAGAAATTTTGTAAAATGAGAAATGCAACTCTATTACTTCTCTCTGTTGCATTCATTACAATCTACAAGATTCGTTTGAGAGCATATGTTTATTGCAAATAGTATTTATTTGCAATAAACGTATTATCTATTATGCATTCGACACGATTATTGCTTTCTTGATGTAGTAATCGATTATTGATTAAAATTTTTTTCAATAACTTTTCAAATTAGCAATAACTTTTTATTATAACAATTAGGTAATAAATTGCATAGATTTTCTTAATAATCATTAACAATCTTTACATTACTTGATAAAACAGTTTTTTGATATAAGCCAAATTCTAAAAAATTTATAAATAGATATAATAATAATTATGAATTTACTTTGTATTATTGTTATTATTGTTTCAATCATTTCTTAGACAGAATACATGTAGAATTATAAGAGTGAACTGGCCAAGGCCAAGTATATTTAGCTCTAGTTGAGAGAAAAAAGGAAGTAATTGTGCGCTAATGTTAAGTGTGGATTAAAAGATATTGCGTTTCTTTTAATAGACTTTATTTATAATTCATTATAATTTTACTTTCTGTTAAAATTTAATATGAACGAAATTCACTAAATTTTTTCGAAAAAAAAAAACTAATTTTACAGAATTTTAGATGACAAAAATCAAGCAAAATGAGTCAAATGTAATTATATTTAATTATTTTGCAATTCGTACTTTAAATTATTTTAATTCATTTTTTTAATTGAAAGAAAAAGTAAAATTAACCAAACTACAAATAGTTTAACCGAAAAATAATACTCAATCTTTTAAAATACCACAATTCCTTAACGTAATAACTATTTACTTTGTAATTCGTAATTTATGACTATTCAATCGGAAAGGAAATAGTAGGTTACTGACTGATAGAGGGATTAAAAATGATAAATCAAAAAGATAAATCTGTAGAATTATTAGTGTCTGCGATATCGATAATCAATCAATAAAAAATTATAACTTTTTCTTTAATGTGTATGAATTCAAAGTGANAAATTTTTAGAGATCAGCCTTAAATAAAAAAAAAGAAAAAAAGAAGAAAAAATTTTAATTAAAGTAAAGAGATAAACTGCGATTAATGGAGAATCACTTTAATTCATCTTGGATCAATCACCTTTATAACTATCGAATCGTATTTTGGTTGGTAACAATATTAAATTCTTCATTCTGATAAATAACCTAGGTCGTTAAAGCAATTACCTTATAGTCTTAGAATTTCTAACTAATTCTCCTGATCAATAATCCAATAAATATTAAGGTTACTTTGATAAATTTCTTTGTTGTGAAGATCAAATTCCCTCATTTAGTTTCTATTATTTAAAAACAATTATATTATCTGTATAAAAATGTAAGATATTTTCATTTGATTTTTTTTTAAGTAATCCGTTTTATAGTTATAGAAATAAAAATAAAATAACCAGTTTATAAAGAAATTTAATTATTTTCAATCTTTTTTTCTGTAGAAAACCACACAAAGCCTCGAGAGACTGTTTCTTTCGTTCAATAACATGAACCGTTCAATGATCAGAAATTTCCGTTCAAAATACGAAAAAGAATGATTGGAAAGATCTAATTTGTTCCCTGGAATTCTTTTCTAGAGTACTGGACAAAGACATTTTTTAGTAAGATTATAATAAACAATCAAAGTTGGGTAAACTAACCTTATATTCTTTTGTAAGGAAACACTACAAAAATCGTGACTTTGTCTTTATCTTTCCCTGTTTTGTCCCTCTTTACGTGAAGACATACATTTTGACAGCGGGTCTGGTTCTGCATGTGAAAAATCAAGCCAAAGAAGGAAGACTCATTGTTTATATCCACCGTCTAGCAGATGGGGGTCCTGTTTCCATCCACCAATAATTCAAACTCGCACCACCCGACAGAGATTTAAATTTTGTTACATGTATTGATGGAAGATTTCCTCAAAACTCTTCGCCATCATCATTTTATAGCTTTGAAAGCAAAGCATATTTTTTTGGGGGTACTCTTGTACGGGTTTCTCACTTAACAGGCAATAAATAAAACCCTGTCAAACCGCTTTTACAACAGGGAGAGTTGGACAACTCTAAAGATTTACTTCTCTCTTTACGGTGATGACATATTAGTGTATTGGCGCCACTTCTGGGAATTCCACCGAAGATCGTCGAAGATTTACATACTTATCTTATATTTTAATTAAATAAAACTAAAATTAACTGCTAAATTAATCATGTAACTTAAAATGATAAATGATTCAAAAAAGAAAAAATAAACTAAATATATACAAGTTTATACTGGATAAGTTTGCTGGATACTTAATATTTAATGAAGTGAGAAATTACTTTTGGATTTTAACAATATTTATCCGATCGATGTTTAATAAATAAACTAAAACTAAACAGATATTTTAAATCAGATTCTTCTTGTTTTTTTTTCCTTTATAAATTTTCCGAATTTGAAGATTAAAACAAAAAAAAAAAAAAAAAAAAAATTCGGAGTTAAGGGTCAGTGACCTGTAGGAAACTTTTCAATCTTTTGGAGAAGGAATCAATATTTTGGCGGGAAAACAAAGACTCGCCATCTGTTAAGATCATGTCAGTCATTTATGACTTCGCACTTTAGCAAAACTTGGAAAAATCTGGTGACATTTAGCCTATTAACGTTTGTTATCCTTTGGTGCAATAAAGTAGAATTTCGAAAGTTTCAAAAAGGATTTTAAAAGAATAAATGTCTAAGATCCTTCTCTCTTTTTTTTATTTCGTTGAATAAGAGCGTATGGAAGTTGTGTCTGAAAGATTGTGACGCAATAATCACCTTAAATGTTGAAAACATAGAGACAAGAATCAAAAGCTAATCAGCAAGTTACACAACAAGTAGTCTTATTAGCTGAAGTTTTTGCTCGACTCTTGCAAGACGATTATTGAATTTCTGTCAGTTTAAAGACAATTACCGTCGCTAAAGAAATCTCTTTGATTTAATTGGAAGGCGTCATTGCGATCGCCTCTTCAAGAATTAATTTTGCTCTTGCAACACTCGCCCTTTTGTTTTTTTTTTCTTCCTCTTTTATTTTTAATTTAAGAAAAAGAATTCCATTTGATAGAATTTTAAATTATATAAATCATTTTAGTTAATTAAATCCGTGTTAATAAATAAATCGTTCATAAAACTAGAAGATAATCTTTCTTAAAAACTTGGTTAGCAATTAATTTGATTCCGGTTTGTCATTCTTTTCTATAGAAGTAATGACGAGAGGTCGACTTATAGAGAGCTCGGATCAAAGAGGAGATTGATGAATGGATATCTGGAGCGGATATCCGACATCACCATCGGGTGCCAGGCACAGTAGAATCCGACCCGCACCGACTTTTGCACGGCCCTACATGCGGCCTCCTCCCTAACCTGCGGGAAACCGACAGTCTCATTAGAACGAATAGGGAGAGGCTGGACTTAAGAGGCGAATATATATCTCTAGTGGGTCCTGCTATCGACAGAACAGTCGATATCTAGACACAACAGTAATTTATCGTTGGCTAGAGTGATCATTTGCATTCTTAAAAGAAGAAAACATCATCTAAAATCCGAGCAGGGAGCGAGTCGGAGAGGGATGCTAAAGATGGAAAACTATACAACTTAGTCTGGGGGACGTTTTGTTAGAAGAATGCCTTCCAATCCTTCTGACCGGATATCCAATCGCGTGACATCCGGATGACGTCACGTCCGCCATTAGACTTCCCTTTCAATCGATACAGTCTATTTGTTTAGATGAGGACCTACACGCTGCTGTGGCTATTGTTCTTTGTCTGGTACGGGCTAATCGTTGTCGGATGAGAACTCAATTGCAGCTACGGAGAGAGCTGATTGACAGTTAGTTTAATAGAGAAACAATGAGTTTTGCAGATTATAATGAATACAATATGCATACTAATCCGATATGGAATGCTCCGCATTGAAGTTTCCCTATTGCACTATAATTCAAATACCGTTTACTTAATTAGTCAAATCCATATGGATTGGGCTCTTTTGAATTCCCTTTCCTTCCTATATAATCAGTTTACATCTAATAGTTCCATGTTGTAATTATCCCGCTGCACGATTTATGGTAATATTTGCATCACTGTATCTTCTATCGATGGGTGGTGTACTTTTCTTCAAAGGAACACTTTTCTCTTTTAAAATTCATATATGGACCCTCGACAAAGAAAGCTCAGAAATAGTCCAAAAACTATAAAAATGGCTCATAAGATATTTCGTGGGGGGCATAAAAAATTTAATCAAAAAATCGATCTTTATCGAAACATCGAACAAAAATTTCTTTTTTAAATTTTATTTTCTTCAAATATAAAAAGGGTAATAATCAAAAACAAATTAAAAGAGTGTTTACGTTCAAGAAAACTCGTGAAAAATTAATTAAATAGAACAAGAAAAGATAATCTATTCACATCTTTCCAATTGTTTGTTCAGTGGACTACTGACTTATTGATCGGTTCTAACGGTTATACCACATTTTAGTCCAAAGCAACGTGAAAATAGCTTTAACATACATAATTTATATGCATTTTCTTATCACGCTTTCTCGTATGCAAAGTAACTATTATCTATGTATTGGCCTATTTGACATTTGGTGCACAAAGTGTAAGAAAAAAAAAAAGGTTGAAAAATTTGAATCCAAGAACAAAGAACTTCATTAGAATTTTCTGAATTAATTCTAAACTTTCAAATCTAATTTCAATATTTTGAGTTAATATTTATTATATTACAAAACAACATAAAATATATAAATAAATATATATATAACTATAATTCGACATTTGAACATTAATTTAGAAGTTCTAAAACGTGTTACCCAATCGGTAGTTCGCGGTCTCATTTGTACAAAAGTTCGCTTAAAAAAAGAGAATTGTCGACTGAATAGAGTTGAAAAACATAAATTATTATTATTAACAATCTTCTACATCAAATCAAATATAAAAATTTCATTTTAAGAAAAATATCAATTCAGAAAATTCAAATCTCATTTCGAAAATAAAACTAGAACATGAAAAATGAATGGCACTTCTTTATGAATTTATTTTATTGTTTCTTATCCAGTTTTATGCATTTTGCATAAATTAGATACGAATTGTTTCAATGTTTGTATAATTTATTTTAGTTTTACGATATATACAGTATAATAATCTATTCAGAAATAACCGATAAAGTTTACTCGGTACAGTAACCGATAGAAGAAAGAAAAGAAAAAAAATGATATTCCCTTTATTATTATTATGATTATTATTATTGAACGATCAATAACAGCGATTGCCAAACAGCCGGAATGATAATATTCAGCTGTACAGAAAGGAGGGAGGAAAATCCATTAGAGGAATTGAAACCGAACCGATAACGGTTTTACTCCTGCACTACTTAACGCAAGTTGATACACGTATACACACACAGTCTGGATCATAATATGGCTGCAAGGAGGATATACACACGGGTTACGTCCATCTATCATTCTAATGGGTTGTAAAATATTATACTGCAGGGGTGCTCGGCGAGTTGTTTAGACAGTCGTTCTTAATCCTCGGCTGCAATTATTCTCGTAACTTATACGATCGTTTAAAGCTAGTTGGATCATCTTCGGGGTAAAATCTTTCGTGGACGAAAATAAATAATTCGATCACACTTTTCTACAGCTTGTACGAACAACTTCCTCGTTGCAACACGTCCGTCATAATTATTTAACCTCATGACTGCTTAATATGCTATTCTATCCGAGTAGAGTTTGAAATTTATGCAAAACGGCTTAACTATCTGATGAATTATATTTAAAATTTGGCTTGATTTGTATGAAGGAACACTTTTGGATTCATTTGGAAATTCTCATTAGTAACACCCTTTAACAGGCGCGTAACCATTGGTGGAAATTAGAACTTTACGTATGCTTTTTGAAATAAATTAGCATATGAATTACGAGGTGAGTGTAAGCGTAAGTTGCAACACAACTTAGCGGAATTAATCCGGCTTAAATCTTTCTCTAAATCCCCGTCTAGGTGAACCACTTCGATGACATAAGTCAGACAAAGGTCGGGGAAGACAGGTGCCTAGCAAATTTCCCGAGTGACTATGTAAATCCGTCGTTACTAAGTGACCGGAAATAATATTTCAACCTTCCTGGAGCTGCCGGACAGTGAACAGATAAGCCTATTAGTAATCAGGACGGCACACACATGCCTAGCACGGAGTTCGCGTGCCACATGGAAAATAAATGCCCCCGGCCCCGATAAATTACTTTGCCAAACCCTGCGGGCTATCGCCGAGAGATTGGCAGGTCCCTATGGTCGAAACTCACTGAAATGTAACGGTCGTTCATAAACCAGGTACACCCTGTACACTTCATTAATAATGCAACTCGGTCCAAACATGGCCATGGCCACGATACGTTACCAGTTATCTACAAACACGCCATATTATGGACTTTGCATTTTAGCTAATTCGTAAATTTTAACTGATGATCCTGTCATTTAATTCTAACCAAAACTCGACTCATATTGACATTTTCTAGTTCCGCTTTTTACGTAAGAATGATGATTGTACAAAATACCATTAGTACACACCGTACCTTTAGCGTGTTGCCACATTATTAACATTTTTACATGTCGAAAATTTCATCAAAACGTTTATTTATGACAATATATCATATAATGAGCTTCACCTCTTTAGGGAAGGAAGGATTTATCATTGATAATTTATGCAATTTATTGATTTTTCACGTGTATTTATATAAAACTTCACTAACAATAATCTGCCTAACTAATTGATTATTCACTAATATGGTATTAAAAATATTAATTTTATTTAANTTATATATATATTGTACTTGAACAAATAGAATAATCTCAATTTAAACAACTTTATATTGCGATGATTTATATAAATGATTATAATGTAAGTAATTGATAAGAAAATACATCGTATTAAAATTCGTTTTAACAAGTTTCCATCGTTATTAAGCTACGAAATTATAAAATATTAAGAAAATTTCCGAATTAGTCTAACAAGCCAGTTAAGAAATATTGTCATTCCGTGAGTATTAACAACTTACACGTATTTTGCATGACTAAACCCATCATACAAACATATTTTTAACATCGGACACTGAATACTCTCTATAAATCATCTTAACTCTATCATAATCATCGTACACTAAACTGTATTAAGTATCTTGTAAGAACTTCGTTTATCAGCAGATAGTTCATTTGGTTACATCAATCAAACCCTGACAGGATGTTAAAGAAAATGTGATAATAGATTGTATATTACTTTTCATTATAATAATATATTTCTTAATAGAAACAAACGTGTCGTGAAACAATTTTCACTGCTTGTTTGTCGTGAAAGAACGTAAAAGTAATAATTTTTCGTAGTAAATTTACGTTTAGACAGAAATGACATTAACTGTCGACCTCGTTGAAAAGTTCTATTCGTCAGTTCAAAAAATACAATTTTTTTCTTTTTTTTTAGGGTTTAATTATATTGAAATTTTCCAAAGAATCTTTGCTGTAAAAAGAATATTTTGTACGATAACAAAATATCCACATGGGCAAGAAATCGTTCATATTTAGCTTAGTATTGATTACCGTTTTCATGTCTTCGAAAATTAGAAAATGTTCGCATTGCATATCATTTACATATGTTCTTAATGCATATTAAACGTTGAAATTTTGTTTTTTCGAAAAGAAACTTTCGACGAAAAACGCGAATCAATGATATCTTAATTACTTATACACTTGACTAAAAATAATTGAAAAT
The DNA here is from genome assembly GCF_000671375.1 of Centruroides sculpturatus. Lineage (NCBI taxonomy): Eukaryota > Metazoa > Arthropoda > Arachnida > Scorpiones > Buthidae > Centruroides > Centruroides sculpturatus. The sequence goes on along the minus strand of NW_019384661.1, from coordinate 408,696 downwards.
AATTACAGATTACATTAAATTAATTCTAAATATTCTTTACGATTAAATGAATATATTATGCAAGTTTACGTAGGATAGAAAATCTCAAAAAATTCGTAAATCATATATTAAAATGACTAAACTTTTACACGATTATGAAGTGTTGATTATATTAATATATGTACTGTACTGTACAACATATTCATTTGTATGTATATATTCATACAAATATTCTAAAGAGCGGAATATAGACTTGTATTTTCTAAAAGAGTCATTCAAGAAAATGTTCAACTGTTGATATGCAAGAGCGTATTTAAAGCATTATGGATCATACTCAGAATGAAATTAGTTGTTCATATAAACAGTATGTAACTATGACTACACAATGTTTGAATAAATTTCAGCCAATCCATAAAAATGAGAGGATATTATCTGACTTTATTTACTAATTTATCAATATACTGTAAATATTATTCGAGAATATAAATAGTTTATTATATTAAACTATATTTGCTGATTAAAATTACAATAATAGGGTCATTGTAATTGTTACCGGTATGATTATGGATAATTACAAAATTGCCTAAAAGTTTTAATAATAGTTAATTTGTTTAATTATAAAATTTCATTTAATGCTCTCGAAACGTGTTTCTAATTCTTCGTGAAATTTCTAAAATACATTTTATATTTAATTTTGAATTTCTAAAAGCAAGCATCTCATCATTCTCAAAATTTCCAAACACATAATTTTAAATTTTCCTCAAATTTTATAAAGAACTTTCCTCATTTTTTCTAAAGACACATTCCTAATTTTCCTCCAAATTTCTAAAAACACATTCCCAACCTTTTTTTTAAAAGGAATTCTGAGGAAAAAACCTTGATCCAACTTTCATCACACGATAGAAGCCTTAGGAATGTTCGTAATTTTTATTAACGTTCGTCGATATATATATTAAAAAAAAAAGAAAATCACTTTATTTTTACGAGTCAATTTGGCCAAATTTCTTCCGATCCGATCTATATTATTGATAGGAAATTGACTGAAATCATCGATTATTCGGCATTTATATATCAGTTAGATTACTCTGAAGATCTTCAATAAGATAAGACATGAAAGAATATCATTAAGAAATGTCTAATTTCGTTTAAGCTGAAGAATATTGCCAAAGCAAAAAAACAAGTTAAAGATATTTGCAAATATTTGTCGAATCATCTAACTAGATATAAACGCCTACAGACAGTTATATAACCAGGTTTGGATCGAGGCGTTGATGGTACCTATAGATAAGATATTTATGTGAGGAGAGGAAAAGAAGGGGACGATGCCGGAGGTCGTAGAGGGTCTCTAACTACACTACACTAGAACCGAGGATCATAAAAAAGCACATCGAGTTAATTGGGATAGAAACATCTTATGTTTAACTGCCGCCCTCTACTAAACAGAGTGGCAATTCTTGCAGAGGATCTTAACTTAAAAGTGTGATTGAAACGAATGACTTAATAAGATGACAACTTTAACCGGTGCTTAATCATTCTTATGAGATAAAAATTGAAGGCCATGCCAACTTTGTTTAGGCTATTTTGATATCAGGATAAGGAAAAAATTGTAAAGAATTACTCTTTATGATTGATTCGTTTGTATTTTTTTATTTTTTTTTTATGAAGGACCTCATTGATTTTAATTGGTTTAAACTGTTCTACTTTCTAAAAAGTAGGAATAGGAATTTATCTTACTTTATTCTTTTATAAATTTAAAAATCTTGATCTTAAACGTATAGAACGTTTAAAAAATCTTGTAGATCTAGATTTATAGAAAAGGATATCAAAAATATATGGTGAATTTTCGTTACTTAAATTCTTTCTACCAATCATTCCTGCGGCAGTCGATAAGCAGCACGAACTGACTGATAGAAGCAGTTTGGGATTCAGGATCGTCTGTCCACAGGAGACAGAGGCCAAAAATGGGGAGACCATCAAGACAGTGACAGAAATAGCACCGACGGGTTGCTTTCTAAGCATTGAAGTAACGATCCAATCAAATCCACCTTTATGTCAGACATCGTTTTTCTTTGGCACCCCAAAAGAAAGAAGGAAAAAAAAAAATGTTCGAAACGAAGAACATATCTATATAGAAAGTTCTTCATTTCAAATATGACGTTGATTTTCTGAAATCATTCTTCAAGGTAAATCGACCTTTCTGCAGAATACATAAACATCCCTATCAACACCTGAAATAAATTCAACTTATATAACTTTTAATATTAAAAAAAAAATGGAAAGAAAATTCAAAAAACGTTCACAAACTCTAATTGTCTTTCTTTTTTAAAATGAAATATTTTCGGTAATATCTTTTGCTATTTTGATTTATCAAAGAGAAGTCTGTTTGTAATTTATATGTCATTATTTAAACTATTCAATATTTTTTCTTCTAGTGGTTTCGAAAGAACACACATACACAAAAAAAGAAGAAAGCATTCTTTAAAGTGTTTGGTGGAATGTGTTTGGAATATTGCCAGGCGTGTCATTCACCAACAACAACGATTTGTGAAGATGCTTTACAGATATTGAACATGACCGAACTCAAACAAACTAATAATAAAATTTTCAGCAGAAGAGATATAATAATTTTACAAACTAAATATCGATTGAAAAATAAACTACAAAATTCTAATCATTTTCTAAAATCATATTACATATAAAACATCGCAAGAATATACATGCAATTACCAGGTACTTCAGGATAACGAACTAATGAAAAAATGATTTTACACGGTTTAAATTAAGTGAAATTTATCTTAAAGATAAAATAATTCGTCTCGATATATATAAAGACGTTATCAGCAGTAATTAACAGACCGATTGCTGGACATAAAATTCAATTTGATATCAATGTTGTTTTGTAAAAGCTACAGAATGGTAAGATGCGAGAACAATCGTCAGTCTGGATAACTGACCACGGTTACATTGTAATGGGTTTTATTGAAGGAAGTTGGGAAAAAGTTCGGTTTGAAGGCATCGATTGAATGTCGTGCTGTAAAGCATCACGGGTCTGGCCAAAGGAAGATTTCGACAGTCCATTAGAGTGGAATGACCCACAGGGGAACATCTGGACCACCGATATTGCCTCTTGCAGGGGATGAGAAGAGGGGCGAAAAAAATCAATCGAAGACACATTTTCACGCGCACCCACTAATTAAACAGACCGAGATGTATATCCGCCCATCGCCAAATGGGTTTCGTTCACCACCAATCTGCTTTATTGAGGGATGGAAATGGTTACTACAGTGTCCATTGATTCCAACATCGACTGTAATTGAAGTAATATTGTCTGCATTGTAAGGTTTGCATTGTCCACGGGAAGCCAGGCGTGGTGCTTTTTTGCTTCTACATTCATTATAATTAATCTATTTTATAGAACAAAAATAGATAGAAAACATAAATTACAAAAAAAAATTAAAGTTATTTATTTAAAAAAAATTTAATAAATTAAAAAATAATAATTTATTTCTTGGCATTTTAAGCCAATAGTATAAGTAATATACAGTAATTTGAATTAATTCTATAATATATAATAAATCTAAAAGTTTTAAAATATAAGACACTAAATACTAACTCTACTAAATCATATATTTAATCTAAATTTTGAAATCAATGACTAATTATAATAAGAAAGTTAGCTTATTCCATTCTCGTTTCTCGACTAATAAGCAAGAAATGGAAACGTGACTTATCCTTATTAACAAACCGTATCAGTAACAGATAAAGTTTTACAATATTAATATAATTAGACAGCTAAAGCAGAGGAAGGGTTTACTACTACGCACTTTACCATTTCCTCAGAGTAATTTAATAAAAAACTACCTCGAACTTTCTTAATTATTTTCAAATTTCAAAATAAAAAAATAAAATTACAGGCTAATAATAATATATAATCTTTCAGTGTGACACATCTTTCCTCTAGTTTTACACACACACGATCTTACAGGATCTGTCGAATAAATATTATTTTCCTATGTTAGATATAATACCATTCCCTTCTCTGTATAGCTTACAATGTCTATAAAATAACTGTATCACAGCACAAGGTTGACGACCATCTAATAAAACCGTTCTAGCAGTCCATCTGTTGGACACTTTATGTGCCACTTCTACTCACACTAACCATGCAGTGAAACTAGAAAAGGGGGTCTTTCTCTGTCGTTTCTCGTAAACTAGATTTCACTGACTGTATATTAACCATCTGCTAACAACATTTTGTTTATTGTAAAAAAGGATTCCAGATAAAAATACCTCACAAAAACTTCCTCTTTTTTTGTATCAAATTATTCATGATTTTTCCTCTTTTTTTTATATATTAATAACGTTAAAAATCGATGATAAAATGATCATATATCTATTTTTATGTATACGATCGTGAACAGAATATATTAATATTGTCATCAAATTGGTTTCAAACACGAAATAGAATATACACGATTTTCTAGATTTATTTTATATTTTAGAATTTAATTTAATTGAAATTAAATTTATTAAATTACTTAACTTTTAAATTATCTAAGTATATATAAAATTTAAAATACTATTATTTTATTTATTTACTTATTTTTTTTCCTTCAGAAGATTTCTTCTTTGTGCTATTATTTTCGTGTAATTAGAAGAGGTCGTCGGTCCCGCGGGAGAGCTATAACGGACGAAAACTTAATTAAAGATGACATTCGTTGTTTTCTGTTTGACATTTACTACAATACAGTTGTGATGAGCAAAAATATATATTGCTAAAAACAAATAGTGGTTAATCCAAACACCAAGGAACTGATTTATCCTTTAATGATGCACCATCCAAAACAACAAAAATAAATAATTATCATCATTTTCTTAATAGGAAACTAAGTAAAAACTCGTGTACAAAAGTTGCCTTTATAAAAATATTGTTAAAATTTATTAAAAAGTTTCCAAAAAAATAAGATAAATTTAACGCTTGCCTGAAGTTCTTCCTCATAAAAGACATTTAACTTATTTTTCTTATTAAAAAAAAAGGAAAAATATTCCAATTTTAACGCTTGTTTTAGTTTGAAAATATAAACTTAAGTTTACTGAATACGTATATAAGAACAAATATACATTTTATTAATAATGGAAGCGACTATTATCAATCCTGTATTTTAATGAGCGTTTAATTACATAGTACACGACTTTCCACTTCTCTCGAATATGTTCAAAGATAGGCCTATAAACCGCTAAGTTACATTAAATATCAGCTTTTGTAGTAAAAGATTGGCAAAAATTTTTGATATTAACATAAGATTTTGAGTGTTTTATGACAGTACTTTTGCTAACAATTTCGAAAATTTTAAATTTGTAACGACTGTTAGCAATTAGATGACATTTCATAGAAGTGGGAAAAACTTTTTTCATATAAAGACTAAGTTAAAAAGTAGAAATAAAGTTGAAGATTTGAAGAGAAATACGATACAAAAGTAAGCTTATTCGTAAAAGATCTAATTGAATTTCCGTTGTAACGAATTTGTACTGGATAGATTTTTATCACGTGGAAAAAGACGAATCCATCTATAAAATGACGATATGCATAGAAAGCAATCGACTAAGAAATGATTCTAAGTTAACCGATCAGATAAAAATTCTTTCACTTATAAAATCGACAAAAGAAAATTCCATTTTTATTTTTTTTCACCGAAAAATGTCAAAAATGATCTTTTACTCGATTCGTCTTTAGATTCGTAAAATTTATTCACTCTTATATAAATGAACAAAGTAAATAAAGTCGAAAACATTAGTATTTTAAAGAACAATCCATTAAAAAAACCTTGGCATGTCTATCGAGGCAAATAAAGATCCAAGAATAGTGCAGTGCAAAGCAAATCGCAACCCCGTTTTCTAGAAATGCCAGTTCGCGTGGTTACTACCCACATGGGAGCAAAGTTTATCTTCACATTGTAGAAGCATCAAATGCTAATGGAAATAAACTTCTATCGAACGTGATGGAAAGAGCTTGTTTCGTATCTAAAAAGAAAACGTTCTTCTTTTTTTTTCTACTGCTCCACAATATCCGTTTCTTACAAAACCGAAATTAGAGAGAGAGAGAGAGATAATATAGAGAATGTGATTTTGTTAGAGATGAGATTGGAGTAATATTTAGAAAAGTATCCATTGAGAAAAATCTCGGCTTAAGAAATCTCACATTCTCTAATGGTAATTACATGCATTAGTACGTGGTGTTTATCGGCCAGATATAATTGCCTTCCCAGAGGGAAGGTGAATTGGTAGTTTGTTCCCAAATGGGTTTATGGTGTGATACAGATAGTCTCTGGCATATCATTTACGCTGTTTCACACATCATTACGGAAACTGTCAATGACCATATGTCGATTTATATTGCCTTCTACGGACAGATGTGTGTCACCTTATCTTACTTTTATGCTTAATTGGTACTTTCGATCTGTCGGTGTGCAAATTTTAAAATAATTCAGAATGAAGATCCGAGAAAGCACGACGAAAATCGAACGAAACTCGAAGGTCTAAGGTTTAATTGAAAACGCAACCCAGTTTTATTGACTTGGTAGAGAAGAAAAGTCACAGTACGATTTAAACTACGTTATCCATGCGGCTGTCAGGAATGCAGCTTTGTAGAAGTTTGGCTTTCCCTCTAATAAAAGTCAACTGGACGTTCAATTCCGACACTTTGAGAGAAAGCGTGACTCATAGCTTAGCTATCCACTTCGGAAATGATTTCAGGAATTTTTCATTAAATTTTTCACATCAGAAGGGAAAACAAGTTCGAAAAATCGAAAAGAACCAGCTAATGTTTCGAAAAAATAAATAAATAAAAAAGAATAATCCAGTTTAACTCGGCTACCGAAAGTATATTATTTTAAAACAAATCGATTTTTATAGTTAATAAAGAAAGGGGGTTATTTTAAAATCGAATGTAATTATTTTAATTTTAAAAGGAGTTAATAAAGTTATTAAATATGGCAATAAAAAAATAATAATAATAAAAGAATTTAACAACTTCCAACACAAAAACAAACCACATAGGACTGTAAAGTAAATCAATTTTTACCATGCAAGTATAGCTTTTCTTTGACTAGCCAACACCGTTAATTTCGACAGATAATTACAGTTTGCCTCGATACGCACATTTGACGGTTGGAGGGAAATCCTCGAGGCGACGACAGAAGAACAAAAACCACTTCCACATCCTGCTTACATGTGTTGTAGCTAATCACGGACCCGCCTCGTTCTTAGTACTGTGGCCAATTACCACGTTACACCGACTACCTAACCCCTTGTGGGACCTCTAGACATCTCAATCATCTGCATACAATTCTATCTTCCCTAACAGCAACTAACAATTGGAGATACATAATCTTCTCTCTTCGTTCCCCAATACAATACTGTCTTTTCTAATCTGTGTTCAATCGTCTGGGGACACGACGACTAACCTAACTACTTTTTTTTTCTTATTATTTCGTAAAGGGAAGAAAAACCTTTCGGTTCGTTAAAACCCACACTTAAGCATCTTGTAATTGGTTTCAAAACGGGATACGAGCAAGAGCCTCACTCAAATTACATCTTCTATATAAAAAAATAATAAGATATTGATAAAGAAAAACTCTAACAATAATTATTGTTCATTTTATTTGCTCTCTTTGGTACAATTTTCATCGTCGACTAAAGAATCCAACGTATCTCTAATTGAAGTATATATAAAATTATATTATTTGTATAAAGTCTACAGAAAATACGAATTATTCATTCTTCGTATAAAAATAACATTAATTAAAGCATTTAATTAAACAGAAACACATGTGTTTTTTCAATTTAAACAGAAGTTTCATACAACTTTTGCTAATATATTAAAAAAAAGACATATAAAATATGAATTACGTATGTGCTGTAAGTAAGAAGAATATATGAGTTATATTATTTTGATTTTTCTGCTGTATGACTCAGTCAAAGTATGACAGTGGAGTAAATTCCCACAGAAAGCAACATGATCAATCGTCATCTCGATATGATGTATGAGTCCAGTTCCGATTACACTATTGCAAATTAGAACTTGAGAAAAAGAATGACTTCTAGCTAGAAACCTGTATAAATAACTATTAGTTACTGTCAAAAGAAAAAAAAAGTATATACAAGTATACACAAAACCTAAAATTATAAAAATTAATGAGGCATTCTTCTGAATTATAACGAAAATTTCCTATTTTTACAGCGTATAAACAATGCATTTCAGTTTCGTGGTCCGCAGACCACGTGATAAAATGCATCTCTTATTCTGATCCTCGTACCTTATCGTTGGGTCAATACGACATATAGTGCCACTGACAATTTCTGGAAAAGTAGCCTCTAGGGGAAACTAGCTACATCCACGAGTGCCACAGCTACTAAAGGGATTCTTCTAAATTAGGTGGCACCATTGTGTGGACTCTTTTCTGAAAGAATAGCCTGCTTTTACTCTATATACAATATCAATTAAATGATATAATTTTATATTTACTAGAATTTATTTATATGAATATATTTACAAACAATTGTTTCACTATCTAAAAAAATTCTCGGTTTTGTTTACAAGTTTAATGAAAATTTTACAATTTTTTTTTGTGAATATTTTATTAATTTGTATTTAAAATTTATTACGATAATTCTTATTTTACAAAAGTCTTATAATTACATTTTTAGAAAACAAAGTTAAAGTGTTTTAAATCTCTTTCTAACACTTTACTACAATTCCCATGATAATAAGGCTGTTAGAGAGAAAGATAATGCAGGAAAATGGAGATCATGTTAAAGAGAAGGATCAACATTATAGAAAAGATCATATAGAAGAATGAATAATCACACAATTAACCTATACTTTTAACAAAATATAAAATTTTTTATAATAAACACATTATTAATTTAATGCATAAAATTAATGCATAAAGTAATTGTATACATTAATTTAGAATATTAAGCATATATATCTTTTTTTTTTTTTTTAAATAAAACATTTTCTTTCGTCCTGTACATTAATAATAGCTACAGTTGCAGACCCTATAATTTTTCAAATTAAACAAAATTATGCAGATCCTCTAGACAAGAGCACATGTTACTTTTTTTCCCTTGTTATTTTATACAAACATCTGCTTAAAAGATTAACCCATATCAAAGACTGTACACCTTTACAAACATGTCTCGATAATAAACTTATATAATATGTCAACATAAATGAATCCATAAAATTAACTCCGAAAAAAAAAATAAGAAGAAAGATAAATGATGCTCTTGGTGAATTTAACATTAAAAAAGAAAAAAACTTGTGTTAAACATTATAATTTCGCATAAATAACTAAATTGATGTTATTTATCAATTAAAAAAAATACAGCATATTAAAAATAAAAAGCTAACAAGTACATTATAAAATATTTTCGATAATTAACATTACATATTAATATTTGAGTTGTAATTACTTTTAACGAATTTCTTCGAAATTAATGAATTAATAAAAGGAAAACTCAGTATCCGATATTAAATATACTTAAAAAAAAATAAATTAGCAATGTAAATTAATTATAAGAAAAACTTCTTTTTTATTCTTTACATCAAAAAATTTCTTACTTCAAAAATCAAAAAGTACTTTTCACTATAGTAATTTTCCTACGAGCTATACAATTAATTATTCCACATTTCTATGTAATTTTTTAATTCAACACGTAGGTCAAAAGTAAAATATTTAATTACACATTCGTCTCAACTATTAAATAATTGAAAGTTTTAAAAATTCATATTAAAAAAATTAAAATTAAATTAACGGCAATCAATTAAAATATAATTAATTAAAAATTAGAATTAAAATAAATAAAACACACCGATTCATTCTTAAGTTATTCTTAATTTAATATTTAAAAAAGTAAAATTGTTTTTAAAATGCAAATAATTTTTTTTTAAATTAACCAACATTTTTGTAAGTTTATTTAAATAATTTTCTTAATTTCTTTTATACTCATTTGTTAAATTACGTATTGTTATTAATGTATATGTACCAGGAGTGCATTTTAATATGAAAATAATACTATAAAGATTTTAAAAAATGCAAGAGATAACTTACATAAAAAAAAATCTGATCGGAAATNAGCAGTAGAAAAAAAAAGAAGAACGTTTTCTTTTTAGATACGAAACAAGCTCTTTCCATCACGTTCGATAGAAGTTTATTTCCATTAGCATTTGATGCTTCTACAATGTGAAGATAAACTTTGCTCCCATGTGGGTAGTAACCACGCGAACTGGCATTTCTAGAAAACGGGGTTGCGATTTGCTTTGCACTGCACTATTCTTGGATCTTTATTTGCCTCGATAGACATGCCAAGGTTTTTTTAATGGATTGTTCTTTAAAATACTAATGTTTTCGACTTTATTTACTTTGTTCATTTATATAAGAGTGAATAAATTTTACGAATCTAAAGACGAATCGAGTAAAAGATCATTTTTGACATTTTTCGGTGAAAAAAAATAAAAATGGAATTTTCTTTTGTCGATTTTATAAGTGAAAGAATTTTTATCTGATCGGTTAACTTAGAATCATTTCTTAGTCGATTGCTTTCTATGCATATCGTCATTTTATAGATGGATTCGTCTTTTTCCACGTGATAAAAATCTATCCAGTACAAATTCGTTACAACGGAAATTCAATTAGATCTTTTACGAATAAGCTTACTTTTGTATCGTATTTCTCTTCAAATCTTCAACTTTATTTCTACTTTTTAACTTAGTCTTTATATGAAAAAAGTTTTTCCCACTTCTATGAAATGTCATCTAATTGCTAACAGTCGTTACAAATTTAAAATTTTCGAAATTGTTAGCAAAAGTACTGTCATAAAACACTCAAAATCTTATGTTAATATCAAAAATTTTTGCCAATCTTTTACTACAAAAGCTGATATTTAATGTAACTTAGCGGTTTATAGGCCTATCTTTGAACATATTCGAGAGAAGTGGAAAGTCGTGTACTATGTAATTAAACGCTCATTAAAATACAGGATTGATAATAGTCGCTTCCATTATTAATAAAATGTATATTTGTTCTTATATACGTATTCAGTAAACTTAAGTTTATATTTTCAAACTAAAACAAGCGTTAAAATTGGAATATTTTTCCTTTTTTTTTAATAAGAAAAATAAGTTAAATGTCTTTTATGAGGAAGAACTTCAGGCAAGCGTTAAATTTATCTTATTTTTTTGGAAACTTTTTAATAAATTTTAACAATATTTTTATAAAGGCAACTTTTGTACACGAGTTTTTACTTAGTTTCCTATTAAGAAAATGATGATAATTATTTATTTTTGTTGTTTTGGATGGTGCATCATTAAAGGATAAATCAGTTCCTTGGTGTTTGGATTAACCACTGTTTGTTTTTAGCAATATATATTTTTGCTCATCACAACTGTATTGTAGTAAATGTCAAACAGAAAACAACGAATGTCATCTTTAATTAAGTTTTCGTCCGTTATAGCTCTCCCGCGGGACCGACGACCTCTTCTAATTACACGAAAATAATAGCACAAAGAAGAAATCTTCTGAAGGAAAAAAAAATAAGTAAATAAATAAATAAATAAATAAAAACACTCCTCGTAAACATTATCATGAGCAAATTTCATTATTGGATATTGTTCATTTTTATTATGGAACTTTTAATCCATAAAACCTAACATAAAAAATGTAAAATAAATTAAACTGAGTATATCTATCTTATAGAAATTTCTCAAAGAATAATGCACATGATGTATGAAAACATCTTGGCATAAAAAATAATTAAATTAGATTGTTATGCCAAATATAAAGCCGGATGTGTACACGCGTACCGGTATACCTGACAGGTATACAGGTAAGTGTTTACTCGGCTTAATAGATAAATATTTTTGAATGAAATGTTGGAATTTTGATTACCTTTGCAAAAAATATATATATATATATTCTTTGTTTTATTTTATTTACTTAAATTAGTTTAAATAAAAACATTATTCGTCCTTCCATTATGTTATATTTAATTTTGTTATTGCGCTGAAAGAAAATAAGACAAGCATTTAATTCCAATAAATAAAATTCTGTCTTTTTAATGGAAATTGTTTATTTAATTTAAGATTTTATAATTAATTAATATTTGTCTTAATATAAATGTAATAATAAATTCTTAACTGTCGACTCTAATCACGCAAATAAAAGTGTGAGTAATTCAAAATCGATGAGAAACAAAGAGAAATATATTGCCGAAATTCGAGATTTTAATTTAAAAATCTATCATATTATTCATAAAATATCTGTTTCCCGAATATTGCGTGTCACCAAATTTATCGGATTGTATGAAAAAAAAAATACACGAAGAAAATGATATAAAAACTAAATATCAAATGAAATATCTCGATATGCCTTTGACTTAATTTAATTTTAATTAAAAAACAGAGCATTTAATAATAGATATATTCTCACTTTCACAAGAATATATACTATTTAACGGAGATATCAAGTACTTCAGGTATAAATAGTTTTATTTACAGAATAAAATATTTATTAGAATCGTCAAAGTAACTTGTATAAGACTATCAAATATGCTATACTTGGCTCGAGTTTATACACAAAAAGTTTTAGATTAATTACAAATCTCGTCATACTGAACAAGTAAATTTGAATTAATCTTAATATTTATATGTATGTTATTTTTATTTTTTATTTTTCTCAAATAAAAATCTTAAAAATTTTACTTCTACTATATTATTTACGAATGTAATTTGCTTAAATTTTTGCTTAATACCATTGAGTATATACAAGTCGACCCCCTATAACACTGTTGATTATTCCGTTTTATATGAATTCCATGTTGTACGAGTCACATAGATTTTACAAATACGTGTGCTGGGCTGCGAACGGCTCACGTATTTGTAAAATCTAAGTGACTCGTACAACATGAAATTCATATAAAACGGAATAATCAACAGTGTTATAGGGGGTCGACTTGTATATACTCAATGGTATTAAGCAAAAATTTAAGCAAATTACATTCGTAAATAATATAGTAGAAGTAAAATTTTTAAGATTTTTATTTGAGAAAAATAAAAAATAAAAATAACATACATATAAATATTAAGATTAATTCAAATTTACTTGTTCAGTATGACGAGATTTGTAATTAATCTAAAACTTTTTGTGTATAAACTCGAGCCAAGTATAGCATATTTGATAGTCTTATACAAGTTACTTTGACGATTCTAATAAATATTTTATTCTGTAAATAAAACTATTTATACCTGAAGTACTTGATATCTCCGTTAAATAGTATATATTCTTGTGAAAGTGAGAATATATCTATTATTAAATGCTCTGTTTTTTAATTAAAATTAAATTAAGTCAAAGGCATATCGAGATATTTCATTTGATATTCAGTTTTTATATCATTTTCTTCGTGTATTTTTTTTTTCATACAATCCGATAAATTTGGTGACACGCAATATTCGGAAACAGATATTTTATGAATAATATGATAGATTTTTAAATTAAAATCTCGAATTTCGGCAATATATTTCTCTTTGTTTCTCATCGATTTTGAATTACTCACACTTTTATTTGCGTGATTAGAGTCGACAGTTGATAATTTATTATTACATTTATATTAAGACAAATATTAATTAATTATAAAATCTTAAATTAAATAAACAATTTCCATCAAAAAGACAGAATTTTATTTATTGGAATTAAATGCTTGTCTTATTTTCTTTCAGCGCAATAACAAAATTAAATATAACATAATGGAAGGACGAATAATGTTTTTATTTAAACTAATTTAAGTAAATAAAATAAAACAAAGAATATATATATATATATTTTTTGCAAAGGTAATCAAAATTCCAACATTTCATTCAAAAATATTTATCTATTAAGCCGAGTAAACACTTACCTGTATACCTGTCAGGTATACCGGTACGCGTGTACACATCCGGCTTTATATTTGGCATAACAATCTAATTTAATTATTTTTTATGCCAAGATGTTTTCATACATCATGTGCATTATTCTTTGAGAAATTTCTATAAGATAGATATACTCAGTTTAATTTATTTTACATTTTTTATGTTAGGTTTTATGGATTAAAAGTTCCATAATAAAAATGAACAATATCCAATAATGAAATTTGCTCATGATAATGTTTACGAGGAGTGTTTTTATTTATTTATTTATTTATTTACTTATTTTTTTTTCCTTCAGAAGATTTCTTCTTTGTGCTATTATTTTCGTGTAATTAGAAGAGGTCGTCGGTCCCGCGGGAGAGCTATAACGGACGAAAACTTAATTAAAGATGACATTCGTTGTTTTCTGTTTGACATTTACTACAATACAGTTGTGATGAGCAAAAATATATATTGCTAAAAACAAATAGTGGTTAATCCAAACACCAAGGAACTGATTTATCCTTTAATGATGCACCATCCAAAACAACAAAAATAAATAATTATCATCATTTTCTTAATAGGAAACTAAGTAAAAACTCGTGTACAAAAGTTGCCTTTATAAAAATATTGTTAAAATTTATTAAAAAGTTTCCAAAAAAATAAGATAAATTTAACGCTTGCCTGAAGTTCTTCCTCATAAAAGACATTTAACTTATTTTTCTTATTAAAAAAAAAGGAAAAATATTCCAATTTTAACGCTTGTTTTAGTTTGAAAATATAAACTTAAGTTTACTGAATACGTATATAAGAACAAATATACATTTTATTAATAATGGAAGCGACTATTATCAATCCTGTATTTTAATGAGCGTTTAATTACATAGTACACGACTTTCCACTTCTCTCGAATATGTTCAAAGATAGGCCTATAAACCGCTAAGTTACATTAAATATCAGCTTTTGTAGTAAAAGATTGGCAAAAATTTTTGATATTAACATAAGATTTTGAGTGTTTTATGACAGTACTTTTGCTAACAATTTCGAAAATTTTAAATTTGTAACGACTGTTAGCAATTAGATGACATTTCATAGAAGTGGGAAAAACTTTTTTCATATAAAGACTAAGTTAAAAAGTAGAAATAAAGTTGAAGATTTGAAGAGAAATACGATACAAAAGTAAGCTTATTCGTAAAAGATCTAATTGAATTTCCGTTGTAACGAATTTGTACTGGATAGATTTTTATCACGTGGAAAAAGACGAATCCATCTATAAAATGACGATATGCATAGAAAGCAATCGACTAAGAAATGATTCTAAGTTAACCGATCAGATAAAAATTCTTTCACTTATAAAATCGACAAAAGAAAATTCCATTTTTATTTTTTTTCACCGAAAAATGTCAAAAATGATCTTTTACTCGATTCGTCTTTAGATTCGTAAAATTTATTCACTCTTATATAAATGAACAAAGTAAATAAAGTCGAAAACATTAGTATTTTAAAGAACAATCCATTAAAAAAACCTTGGCATGTCTATCGAGGCAAATAAAGATCCAAGAATAGTGCAGTGCAAAGCAAATCGCAACCCCGTTTTCTAGAAATGCCAGTTCGCGTGGTTACTACCCACATGGGAGCAAAGTTTATCTTCACATTGTAGAAGCATCAAATGCTAATGGAAATAAACTTCTATCGAACGTGATGGAAAGAGCTTGTTTCGTATCTAAAAAGAAAACGTTCTTCTTTTTTTTTCTACTGCTCCACAATATCCGTTTCTTACAAAACCGAAATTAGAGAGAGAGAGAGAGATAATATAGAGAATGTGATTTTGTTAGAGATGAGATTGGAGTAATATTTAGAAAAGTATCCATTGAGAAAAATCTCGGCTTAAGAAATCTCACATTCTCTAATGGTAATTACATGCATTAGTACGTGGTGTTTATCGGCCAGATATAATTGCCTTCCCAGAGGGAAGGTGAATTGGTAGTTTGTTCCCAAATGGGTTTATGGTGTGATACAGATAGTCTCTGGCATATCATTTACGCTGTTTCACACATCATTACGGAAACTGTCAATGACCATATGTCGATTTATATTGCCTTCTACGGACAGATGTGTGTCACCTTATCTTACTTTTATGCTTAATTGGTACTTTCGATCTGTCGGTGTGCAAATTTTAAAATAATTCAGAATGAAGATCCGAGAAAGCACGACGAAAATCGAACGAAACTCGAAGGTCTAAGGTTTAATTGAAAACGCAACCCAGTTTTATTGACTTGGTAGAGAAGAAAAGTCACAGTACGATTTAAACTACGTTATCCATGCGGCTGTCAGGAATGCAGCTTTGTAGAAGTTTGGCTTTCCCTCTAATAAAAGTCAACTGGACGTTCAATTCCGACACTTTGAGAGAAAGCGTGACTCATAGCTTAGCTATCCACTTCGGAAATGATTTCAGGAATTTTTCATTAAATTTTTCACATCAGAAGGGAAAACAAGTTCGAAAAATCGAAAAGAACCAGCTAATGTTTCGAAAAAATAAATAAATAAAAAAGAATAATCCAGTTTAACTCGGCTACCGAAAGTATATTATTTTAAAACAAATCGATTTTTATAGTTAATAAAGAAAGGGGGTTATTTTAAAATCGAATGTAATTATTTTAATTTTAAAAGGAGTTAATAAAGTTATTAAATATGGCAATAAAAAAATAATAATAATAAAAGAATTTAACAACTTCCAACACAAAAACAAACCACATAGGACTGTAAAGTAAATCAATTTTTACCATGCAAGTATAGCTTTTCTTTGACTAGCCAACACCGTTAATTTCGACAGATAATTACAGTTTGCCTCGATACGCACATTTGACGGTTGGAGGGAAATCCTCGAGGCGACGACAGAAGAACAAAAACCACTTCCACATCCTGCTTACATGTGTTGTAGCTAATCACGGACCCGCCTCGTTCTTAGTACTGTGGCCAATTACCACGTTACACCGACTACCTAACCCCTTGTGGGACCTCTAGACATCTCAATCATCTGCATACAATTCTATCTTCCCTAACAGCAACTAACAATTGGAGATACATAATCTTCTCTCTTCGTTCCCCAATACAATACTGTCTTTTCTAATCTGTGTTCAATCGTCTGGGGACACGACGACTAACCTAACTACTTTTTTTTTCTTATTATTTCGTAAAGGGAAGAAAAACCTTTCGGTTCGTTAAAACCCACACTTAAGCATCTTGTAATTGGTTTCAAAACGGGATACGAGCAAGAGCCTCACTCAAATTACATCTTCTATATAAAAAAATAATAAGATATTGATAAAGAAAAACTCTAACAATAATTATTGTTCATTTTATTTGCTCTCTTTGGTACAATTTTCATCGTCGACTAAAGAATCCAACGTATCTCTAATTGAAGTATATATAAAATTATATTATTTGTATAAAGTCTACAGAAAATACGAATTATTCATTCTTCGTATAAAAATAACATTAATTAAAGCATTTAATTAAACAGANATAACAATTTTTATACTTTTAAATAGTTTAATAATTTAATTAATTCTTTAAAAAAATTTTATAAGGATTTGCCAATGTTTAAATGTATTTTTTAAAAATTAAATTAGCGATAATTTAGTTAAGTAATTCAAACATTTTTATGGATTCTAAACTATAAAAAAAAAACAGTTTTAATGAATTGGAACTGAATTTTTTATATAATAAATATTCGGAAATTGCCTATACTTGCTTTGATTCGAAAATATTTTACGTTTTATAGATATATTTTTTTAAACCATTCCTTAGATATAGGCCTATATATACACAGTATATATACACACGCTTATAAACTTATCTATTTTTTGATATAGTAAAAAAGGAAATTTAGTTAGATCTTATGATTTTATTTCAAAACTAAAGATTCTATTTACAGAAAACTTTCAGTCAGCAGTAAACGCTTTTTGTCTCAAAATATTAGGGTGACATAAAAGCAAATGGAAGGTTTTCGAGTGCTTCTTGATAAAATAAACTTCAGTTATATACGCTTTGGTACCATTAGTGTCTGTCTATAGCAGCATTTTGCCAAAACCAAAAACGATTTAGCCTAACCATAGTTGGAAAAGAGTGGACATATACAGGATTTAGACCTGTTTGTGTCTATCAATTCTCCATCCGGTTCGAAGAAATAACTATAACGTTTACGTTATAGAGTGATAACTTTAAAATAAAATTGTTTTTTTTTTTTTTTTTAGAAAATAAATACGTAGGGAAAAAAATATATATATATTCTTACGTTTATTCTACGCTAGGAAATAATAAAATTAAAATTTAACACTGTTTTGATTCAAATATTTTTGAAGAATTTATGTTATTTATGACTTAAAACAGGTTTCCAGCGTAGATTTTTATACATCTAAAAATTTATATAAATTATCAATCGAAGTTTTAATATTCGCTTATAGAAACTAAAGCATCTTTTATCCAAAACAAATAATTTTAATGAGACGAAACAGCCTTTCTTTTTTTTTTTTTATAAAATAAACGTCTCATTATTTTTTAATTAGGTTTAGCGAAACGTGACTTTTAAAACTAGTCAGATAGGGAAATGGGAGGAAGTGAAAAAGTGAGAGAAAAATAGTTTTTTATCAGAACAAATTTCGTAAATACGATACCTCTAGTATAATTCTTATTACAGAAATACAAAGTTAAAATCTAAATTAACTTATATTCAAAAAACTACCGACTTTCCTGTTAAATTCATCAGAAGATAGAATTTTTTTTAGGTATATGTGTGTGTGTTTTTTTATATGCCACGGGATAAATGCTACTTTAATTTTATCTATATCAAGAGAAACTCAATGGTAGTAAACCGGGTACGCGGTATCCAAAGACTAAAGAAAGAAAATGAAAAAGGCAAAGTGTTTGACTTTTTCTTTTGCACTTTATCAGAGCTGACCCAGCTGCTAGAGACTCGAGCTAAGATACGGTATAAGGATGTTGGCTTTCAGTCTAAAGTTGACTGGAACTTCCACTGGCTAATGATCTATTGATCCTTTCAGTGGCTGTTTGAACGTGCTAACTCTACCAGGTACCAAACGTGTTTTTCACTTCGTCTGATAGAGAATTTTTTTTTTCTTTCCTTCTAGATTTTTGAACAGGAGCTACCGAAACAGTCGCGAAGTATATACATTTTGTCAAACTTTCCGGAATCATTCTTGCCTGAAAAGTCTACCCAGAGGCAACGTTGATTTTGAATAATAAGTAGAAAGAGAAGAAGAAAAGATTTTTATATTTTGACCGAAACTACAATTTTTATCGCTAGAATTCTCATAACTAGAAATATTTTCTCATGTTTAATTATTTAAAATAAAATAGAAAATCTTGAATAATGCATTAAAAACAAACAGAAATCATTCATGCTCTTTGCTCTACATTTTTTTATATTATTATTTTCTTTTCTTTTCCTTCGAATTATACGAACAAAACCAATTGCGTGAGCAAATCTATTTAGACTTTGGCCTACAAATATTCAGCATGGGAATGGTAGAGTCAGACGAGCCTTTTGCGTGGCGAAACGTTCTACAAAAACTGATTGACGCTACGACACCATTAGAGAGATTCATCACCACCCCATCTGAACTATGTACAACATCGTTGTCATCTTTACTTTGGCCTGTAATTACTCGATCATTTCCATACAAAATATACAAATAGACGGAGACTTTCATTATATACTTTAATGCAAAAATACATCCTAACCAATACAAAATATAAATTTATTATAAAACCCTACAATGGTTAATAGTTGACTGTTATTTTTTTATCTATGAGATTTAAACTGGAGATTAGACCTTATATATCAATAAGGATTATTTTATTCGACGTCTATCATTATATATTTTCTTAAAAAATGCTATTTTTTTTATAAGTTAGTTGAGAGTTTCCGATTCAATCTTACCATTTATAGCACACACTTAAAGGAGGGGAAAATCTATAAACGTTTAGGCTCATATTTTGACATTAGATTAATGGATAAGTGAGGTTATATAATTTTAAAGAAAACACAAAATTAAAATTTTATTTACTCAAATATTAAAATCTTTACACAATTTTCATATTAGAAATTGCAAGTTTTACATTTTCTTTCTTTCTTTTTTTTTAATGAAGTATTACTATTTAAATAAGGTAAGAAGAAGAAAAACTCCAGGTTTTTTCCGAAGATTGACGAATTTTTTATTTCTCACGTTTGCAAAAGTGAGATGCAATTTCATGCAAGTATCTAGCTTCAGAATGACGTGAATCAAGTTTTTAGAAAGCTTCTTTCTTTCGTCATCGCTCATGTGTCGCAGTCAGGCGCCTGGGATATGTCCTCTGTGTCATATACATTCCCAGATACAGGCACTCTTTGGCCAAGAAAGGAAATTTACCGCTCCTTCCATCGTCCAAGTGCCTACTTGAAGGAATAAATATTTAACTTAAGGAAAATACATGCAATTATTTCTCAAAGAGACATATCTCTATAACATTTCAAAGCATCAATTCACTCATCTTCCTTATCCCAAAAATTCAAAAATTTCTTTAGATTTTCCAAAAGAATTAAAATGATTTTAAGTTAAGCGTGTTGCATTTTAATTGACTTAAAGTCTTTCTTATTAAAACTTTAATGAGTTTGTTTACGGTTGGGTAAATTTTGAAATCTATAAATAACTAGGATTATGATATCGAATTTTTTATTATTTTTTTATTTAAAAAAAATGATTTGACTCTATTTATTCTTTAGCAAAATAATCTACAGGGCTTATCGAATGTGCTTTTTAACAAAATACTATGAACTTAAAAGATTCTTGGTTAATATTTTCTCGTAACAGTCACTATCGATTTTTCTCAAATCTAAAGATTGCAGCGATGCATGCATGCATGAGACGAAAAGTTCTCTCTTCCAAGTAAAAATAAGATACAGAAAATTATCGAAAAATATAATTTTAAATATAATCATTTTAAATAAATCGAGAATAAGATTAAAATTTTTATTTTAATCTTATTTATTATCTGTTGAAAGTTTAGATATTTAAAACATTAAAAAATAAACCTCCCCCCCTTTCACTCCACGATTCGGTTTCGATCCATTATTAATTTATACAAAATAAAACAATCTTTAATGAAGAAATTTAATATATTTTAAAAAAACCATTCGTTTTAATTGAATTTAATCAATTAAGAAAATTAAGTGAGACTACTTTAGTTTCATTTAAATTTTTCAGTTTATGTGGATTCTGTAGTTAAATATTTGCAAATAGAAAAGAAACTCACTTATTTTTAATGAAAAAAAAACTTTTTTTTAAAAAAAACACAAGCTTTAATAATAAAATAAAATTTTCTTCATTGTAATTCCGTATAAAACATTTTATGTGATGAATTTAAACAGTTTAAACTTAAATCACACTGCTCTGGGATTTTGATATTTTTATGTAAATTGTTTACAACTATAAAGAACTTTCAATAAATCTCTGGCTTTATTATGTTTAATATTACTGAACTTATAAAATAAAATTAAACTTTTTTTTTAAGAATAAAAAATATATATATATTTTTTCATTTAATTTTCTTATTTTTCTTATCGTGCTAATTAATATGTAAATTAAAACAAAAAAACAGTAATATTTCTTTGAATTTTTCTAATATAAGTAATGATCTTTTATATTTATTTACATGGGAAAAAAATTAAAATATCAAAGAATTTATAATCTTTCATCTTCACAAGTAAATAACTGTATAAAGGATATTTAAAATAAAAATTTCAATAGTAATAACAATTTTTTTATAATTATTTTCGTTTTAATAATATAAAATAAATGAATATAAACGTAATATAATTTGTCAAGTATTTATATTTTTGATACATTAGACTTTGTAATACAGTCGACCCCTTATAACACTGTTGATTATTCCGTTTTATATGAATTCCATGTTGTACGAGTCACATAGATTTTACAAATACGTGTGCTGGGCTGCGAACGGCTCACGTATTTGTAAAATCTAAGTGACTCGTACAACATGAAATTCATATAAAACGGAATAATCAACAGTGTTATAGGGGGTCGACTTGTATATACTCAATGGTATTAAGCAAAAATTTAAGCAAATTACATTCGTAAATAATATAGTAGAAGTAAAATTTTTAAGATTTTTATTTGAGAAAAATAAAAAATAAAAATAACATACATATAAATATTAAGATTAATTCAAATTTACTTGTTCAGTATGACGAGATTTGTAATTAATCTAAAACTTTTTGTGTATAAACTCGAGCCAAGTATAGCATATTTGATAGTCTTATACAAGTTACTTTGACGATTCTAATAAATATTTTATTCTGTAAATAAAACTATTTATACCTGAAGTACTTGATATCTCCGTTAAATAGTATATATTCTTGTGAAAGTGAGAATATATCTATTATTAAATGCTCTGTTTTTTAATTAAAATTAAATTAAGTCAAAGGCATATCGAGATATTTCATTTGATATTTAGTTTTTATATCATTTTCTTCGTGTATTTTTTTTTTCATACAATCCGATAAATTTGGTGACACGCAATATTCGGGAAACAGATATTTTATGAATAATATGATAGATTTTTAAATTAAAATCTCGAATTTCGGCAATATATTTCTCTTTGTTTCTCATCGATTTTGAATTACTCACACTTTTATTTGCGTGATTAGAGTCGACAGTTAAGAATTTATTATTACATTTATATTAAGACAAATATTAATTAATTATAAAATCTTAAATTAAATAAACAATTTCCATTAAAAAGACAGAATTTTATTTATTGGAATTAAATGCTTGTCTTATTTTCTTTCAGCGCAATAACAAAATTAAATATAACATAATGGAAGGACGAATAATGTTTTTATTTAAACTAATTTAAGTAAATAAAATAAAACAAAGAATATATATATATATATTTTTTGCAAAGGTAATCAAAATTCCAACATTTCATTCAAAAATATTTATCTATTAAGCCGAGTAAACACTTACCTGTATACCTGTCAGGTATACCGGTACGCGTGTACACATCCGGCTTTATATTTGGCATAACAATCTAATTTAATTATTTTTTATGCCAAGATGTTTTCATACATCATGTGCATTATTCTTTGAGAAATTTCTATAAGATAGATATACTCAGTTTAATTTATTTTACATTTTTTATGTTAGGTTTTATGGATTAAAAGTTCCATAATAAAAATGAACAATATCCAATAATGAAATTTGCTCATGATAATGTTTACGAGGAGTGTTTTTATTTATTTATTTATTTATTTACTTATTTTTTTTTCCTTCAGAAGATTTCTTCTTTGTGCTATTATTTTCGTGTAATTAGAAGAGGTCGTCGGTCCCGCGGGAGAGCTATAACGGACGAAAACTTAATTAAAGATGACATTCGTTGTTTTCTGTTTGACATTTACTACAATACAGTTGTGATGAGCAAAAATATATATTGCTAAAAACAAACAGTGGTTAATCCAAACACCAAGGAACTGATTTATCCTTTAATGATGCACCATCCAAAACAACAAAAATAAATAATTATCATCATTTTCTTAATAGGAAACTAAGTAAAAACTCGTGTACAAAAGTTGCCTTTATAAAAATATTGTTAAAATTTATTAAAAAGTTTCCAAAAAAATAAGATAAATTTAACGCTTGCCTGAAGTTCTTCCTCATAAAAGACATTTAACTTATTTTTCTTATTAAAAAAAAAGGAAAAATATTCCAATTTTAACGCTTGTTTTAGTTTGAAAATATAAACTTAAGTTTACTGAATACGTATATAAGAACAAATATACATTTTATTAATAATGGAAGCGACTATTATCAATCCTGTATTTTAATGAGCGTTTAATTACATAGTACACGACTTTCCACTTCTCTCGAATATGTTCAAAGATAGGCCTATAAACCGCTAAGTTACATTAAATATCAGCTTTTGTAGTAAAAGATTGGCAAAAATTTTTGATATTAACATAAGATTTTGAGTGTTTTATGACAGTACTTTTGCTAACAATTTCGAAAATTTTAAATTTGTAACGACTGTTAGCAATTAGATGACATTTCATAGAAGTGGGAAAAACTTTTTTCATATAAAGACTAAGTTAAAAAGTAGAAATAAAGTTGAAGATTTGAAGAGAAATACGATACAAAAGTAAGCTTATTCGTAAAAGATCTAATTGAATTTCCGTTGTAACGAATTTGTACTGGATAGATTTTTATCACGTGGAAAAAGACGAATCCATCTATAAAATGACGATATGCATAGAAAGCAATCGACTAAGAAATGATTCTAAGTTAACCGATCAGATAAAAATTCTTTCACTTATAAAATCGACAAAAGAAAATTCCATTTTTATTTTTTTTCACCGAAAAATGTCAAAAATGATCTTTTACTCGATTCGTCTTTAGATTCGTAAAATTTATTCACTCTTATATAAATGAACAAAGTAAATAAAGTCGAAAACATTAGTATTTTAAAGAACAATCCATTAAAAAAACCTTGGCATGTCTATCGAGGCAAATAAAGATCCAAGAATAGTGCAGTGCAAAGCAAATCGCAACCCCGTTTTCTAGAAATGCCAGTTCGCGTGGTTACTACCCACATGGGAGCAAAGTTTATCTTCACATTGTAGAAGCATCAAATGCTAATGGAAATAAACTTCTATCGAACGTGATGGAAAGAGCTTGTTTCGTATCTAAAAAGAAAACGTTCTTCTTTTTTTTTCTACTGCTCCACAATATCCGTTTCTTACAAAACCGAAATTAGAGAGAGAGAGAGAGATAATATAGAGAATGTGATTTTGTTAGAGATGAGATTGGAGTAATATTTAGAAAAGTATCCATTGAGAAAAATCTCGGCTTAAGAAATCTCACATTCTCTAATGGTAATTACATGCATTAGTACGTGGTGTTTATCGGCCAGATATAATTGCCTTCCCAGAGGGAAGGTGAATTGGTAGTTTGTTCCCAAATGGGTTTATGGTGTGATACAGATAGTCTCTGGCATATCATTTACGCTGTTTCACACATCATTACGGAAACTGTCAATGACCATATGTCGATTTATATTGCCTTCTACGGACAGATGTGTGTCACCTTATCTTACTTTTATGCTTAATTGGTACTTTCGATCTGTCGGTGTGCAAATTTTAAAATAATTCAGAATGAAGATCCGAGAAAGCACGACGAAAATCGAACGAAACTCGAAGGTCTAAGGTTTAATTGAAAACGCAACCCAGTTTTATTGACTTGGTAGAGAAGAAAAGTCACAGTACGATTTAAACTACGTTATCCATGCGGCTGTCAGGAATGCAGCTTTGTAGAAGTTTGGCTTTCCCTCTAATAAAAGTCAACTGGACGTTCAATTCCGACACTTTGAGAGAAAGCGTGACTCATAGCTTAGCTATCCACTTCGGAAATGATTTCAGGAATTTTTCATTAAATTTTTCACATCAGAAGGGAAAACAAGTTCGAAAAATCGAAAAGAACCAGCTAATGTTTCGAAAAAATAAATAAATAAAAAAGAATAATCCAGTTTAACTCGGCTACCGAAAGTATATTATTTTAAAACAAATCGATTTTTATAGTTAATAAAGAAAGGGGGTTATTTTAAAATCGAATGTAATTATTTTAATTTTAAAAGGAGTTAATAAAGTTATTAAATATGGCAATAAAAAAATAATAATAATAAAAGAATTTAACAACTTCCAACACAAAAACAAACCACATAGGACTGTAAAGTAAATCAATTTTTACCATGCAAGTATAGCTTTTCTTTGACTAGCCAACACCGTTAATTTCGACAGATAATTACAGTTTGCCTCGATACGCACATTTGACGGTTGGAGGGAAATCCTCGAGGCGACGACAGAAGAACAAAAACCACTTCCACATCCTGCTTACATGTGTTGTAGCTAATCACGGACCCGCCTCGTTCTTAGTACTGTGGCCAATTACCACGTTACACCGACTACCTAACCCCTTGTGGGACCTCTAGACATCTCAATCATCTGCATACAATTCTATCTTCCCTAACAGCAACTAACAATTGGAGATACATAATCTTCTCTCTTCGTTCCCCAATACAATACTGTCTTTTCTAATCTGTGTTCAATCGTCTGGGGACACGACGACTAACCTAACTACTTTTTTTTTCTTATTATTTCGTAAAGGGAAGAAAAACCTTTCGGTTCGTTAAAACCCACACTTAAGCATCTTGTAATTGGTTTCAAAACGGGATACGAGCAAGAGCCTCACTCAAATTACATCTTCTATATAAAAAAATAATAAGATATTGATAAAGAAAAACTCTAACAATAATTATTGTTCATTTTATTTGCTCTCTTTGGTACAATTTTCTTCGTCGACTAAAGAATCCAACGTATCTCTAATTGAAGTATATATAAAATTATATTATTTGTATAAAGTCTACAGAAAATACGAATTATTCATTCTTCGTATAAAAATAACATTAATTAAAGCATTTAATTAAACAGAAACACATGTGTTTTTTCAATTTAAACAGAAGTTTCATACAACTTTTGCTAATATATTAAAAAAAAGACATATAAAATATGAATTACGTATGTGCTGTAAGTAAGAAGAATATATGAGTTATATTATTTTGATTTTTCTGCTGTATGACTCAGTCAAAGTATGACAGTGGAGTAAATTCCCACAGAAAGCAACATGATCAATCGTCATCTCGATATGATGTATGAGTCCAGTTCCGATTACACTATTGCAAATTAGAACTTGAGAAAAAGAATGACTTCTAGCTAGAAACCTGTATAAATAACTATTAGTTACTGTCAAAAGAAAAAAAAAGTATATACAAGTATACACAAAACCTAAAATTATAAAAATTAATGAGGCATTCTTCTGAATTATAACGAAAATTTCCTATTTTTACAGCGTATAAACAATGCATTTCAGTTTCGTGGTCCGCAGACCACGTGATAAAATGCATCTCTTATTCTGATCCTCGTACCTTATCGTTGGGTCAATACGACATATAGTGCCACTGACAATTTCTGGAAAAGTAGCCTCTAGGGGAAACTAGCTACATCCACGAGTGCCACAGCTACTAAAGGGATTCTTCTAAATTAGGTGGCACCATTGTGTGGACTCTTTTCTGAAAGAATAGCCTGCTTTTACTCTATATACAATATCAATTAAATGATATAATTTTATATTTACTAGAATTTATTTATATGAATATATTTACAAACAATTGTTTCACTATCTAAAAAAATTCTCGGTTTTGTTTACAAGTTTAATGAAAATTTTACAATTTTTTTTTGTGAATATTTTATTAATTTGTATTTAAAATTTATTACGATAATTCTTATTTTACAAAAGTCTTATAATTACATTTTTAGAAAACAAAGTTAAAGTGTTTTAAATCTCTTTCTAACACTTTACTACAATTCCCATGATAATAAGGCTGTTAGAGAGAAAGATAATGCAGGAAAATGGAGATCATGTTAAAGAGAAGGATCAACATTATAGAAAAGATCATATAGAAGAATGAATAATCACACAATTAACCTATACTTTTAACAAAATATAAAATTTTTTATAATAAACACATTATTAATTTAATGCATAAAATTAATGCATAAAGTAATTGTATACATTAATTTAGAATATTAAGCATATATATCTTTTTTTTTTTTTTTAAATAAAACATTTTCTTTCGTCCTGTACATTAATAATAGCTACAGTTGCAGACCCTATAATTTTTCAAATTAAACAAAATTATGCAGATCCTCTAGACAAGAGCACATGTTACTTTTTTTCCCTTGTTATTTTATACAAACATCTGCTTAAAAGATTAACCCATATCAAAGACTGTACACCTTTACAAACATGTCTCGATAATAAACTTATATAATATGTCAACATAAATGAATCCATAAAATTAACTCCGAAAAAAAAAATAAGAAGAAAGATAAATGATGCTCTTGGTGAATTTAACATTAAAAAAGAAAAAAACTTGTGTTAAACATTATAATTTCGCATAAATAACTAAATTGATGTTATTTATCAATTAAAAAAAATACAGCATATTAAAAATAAAAAGCTAACAAGTACATTATAAAATATTTTCGATAATTAACATTACATATTAATATTTGAGTTGTAATTACTTTTAACGAATTTCTTCGAAATTAATGAATTAATAAAAGGAAAACTCAGTATCCGATATTAAATATACTTAAAAAAAAATAAATTAGCAATGTAAATTAATTATAAGAAAAACTTCTTTTTTATTCTTTACATCAAAAAATTTCTTACTTCAAAAATCAAAAAGTACTTTTCACTATAGTAATTTTCCTACGAGCTATACAATTAATTATTCCACATTTCTATGTAATTTTTTAATTCAACACGTAGGTCAAAAGTAAAATATTTAATTACACATTCGTCTCAACTATTAAATAATTGAAAGTTTTAAAAATTCATATTAAAAAAATTAAAATTAAATTAACGGCAATCAATTAAAATATAATTAATTAAAAATTAGAATTAAAATAAATAAAACACACCGATTCATTCTTAAGTTATTCTTAATTTAATATTTAAAAAAGTAAAATTGTTTTTAAAATGCAAATAATTTTTTTTTAAATTAACCAACATTTTTGTAAGTTTATTTAAATAATTTTCTTAATTTCTTTTATATTCATTTGTTAAATTACGTATTGTTATTAATGTATATGTACCAGGAGTGCATTTTAATATGAAAATAATACTATAAAGATTTTAAAAAATGCAAGAGATAACTCACATAAAAAAATCTGATCGGAAATAAGAGATTTCTTTGAAAAGATCTGCACATGAAAACATCGTAAATAAAACAGATGCAAGGTATATCTAGTATAGAAGAGTAGAGACAAAAAACGTGCTTCTCAAAAGGCCTATAATCTACAGACTAACCTATCTGCACACAGTTTGAAGTTTTGGAGATGGTTTCTTGTCTACTACTGCACAGATTACATAGTGTGCAGTAGACCAGGGAGCCATGGAGAGAGAAGTGCAGATAAAGAATCGATCGAGCAGTTAAGCCGAACTCTATTCCGAGTGCCAAGTAAAGAAATAAATCACCTTAGCTATTCAAACCGGAGGAAGTGGAACCGAGATCCACTTTTCACCCAGGATCCATAGCTCTATTTTTTTTTTTTTTTTGAGCGCGTGTTAAATCGACAGATCCAATGTACACAAAGATATATAGAATGTATGTGGCCCTGTCAAATGCAAAGAGAATATATATATATATTTCGGTTTGAAATTGTTACTGATTAAATTTCGAAACCGATACGAAGATCCTTCCATTGTAACAAAAGAGATAAATTCTTGGTTTTAAAGATCGCTAAATAGTTATACGTCTGACTGTAGCAACCCCATCAATGCAGCTACACTGGTTAACGTGGCGCAGCTGGCTTGTCTATTTTCCAATCGCACAAAAGGCTTTTTTTCGTTCCATTGAAGCTAAACTCATTCAATTGCAAGATGCGAGTTATTCTTTATCCGAGATACTCTAAACTACTGTCACAGCGTCAACACAGCCAAGTTATTATCACTCGCTAGCATGAGATGATTCAGTCAGCATCGATAGAAGTTACAAGGCTGAGATGCAGCCAGACAAGGAGAACGTGACCGCAGCTTCTCTCTACACAACGACGCTTTTGACGTGCTGACGCGAGCATCTAGGAAATTCTAGACGTTAGATCCAATCAGGCGTGCTTTCTAGCAATGTACAGAGAGTAGAAGGGCACCGTTTATCCGACAGTTGCGGGGGTTCTGTCACCAGATTACCACCCAGTCACCGGAAATGTCTTTATCCAGCAGGAAGTCTTCCGTCAGCGTTGTAAAGTGACCGACATGCTAGCCAATCATCTAATGGTGCTCGAGAAGATGCGACGAACGAGAAAGAGGAAGAAAAAAATTTCTTTGGCTTTTTACGGAAATGACAGCAAATACATTATCCCGGTTTGCAATGATTCGAAAGCTCGAGTCATCAGAACCGACTTAAAGTGTGAATGGAAATCCGAAAGGCTGGATTTTCTATTACGCTAGGTTAAGTGCGGGTTGGAAAATGATGATAGAGATTACGGTAGGTGATCTGCAAGAATTGAATTCAAACCAAAGTTGTCATGGCAACGACCATCTTACTAGCTAACATCCATCTTCCTCAACGATATCGCCGGTCAAAAACGGTGACAGGTGTGTGAAAAACTACCTGAAACTTTCATTCCGATAACAGATACAAGGTGTCATCACGCAATCTTACTTATTCGAGTGGATTTCTTTTCTTCGAAAACAGATGTACATCCAAAACGATGCAATTTCGAACGTTTCTTTTCTCTTTTCTGAAACTAGCACGAGAGAATAACATTCATCTAACACGTTGCAACAACTGCCACAAAGACGATAAGCCATTCGATACATTCTTCAATATCTACTGATTAATTTTTGCTGAAGTCCTTCCCTTTGCATTCAGCAAAAAAAAAAAAAAAAACGTAAATTTCATAATACATAACTCTACCTCATCAAATAAAATAACTAAAAATATTATTAAAAAAACAAAAAAAAACTATAAAGAAACAGGTAAACTCAGTTATAAAATGTGCTAATGGAAATCGTTATTAGTCGATGAAACTTTTATAAACGAGCATGTCTATTTAGATATTCATTCTAACTTAAATATTTAATTTATAAGGTTAATTTGATTAATGATGTCAAATTTTCATTAAATTTCTGTTTATTCTACATTAATCATACATTAATCGCTGAATGATAAATGCAAATAAAACTTGGACAATAAATATAAAAGTAATTACAGAAATCCCAACCTCAGGGCCAATTCGTAATTCCGCATGAGAATTTTCCTACAATTTAATCTAAACTTATACACCTTAACCTTTAAAAAAAAGGGTGTAAAAAACTTATTTTTGTAATTATAACAAATTCTAATCGTTATAAAAGCAAACAAAAACAAAAGAAGTTAGATAAAAGCATCATATTTCCCTCGAATCATCAATAGATAATAAAACAAAATTCGGAACTTATTTTTTTCGTTAATTTTTTATTTTGGTTACAGCCAATATGAAACATAAAATAAAGATAATATAAATCAATAAACGAGTAAAACAGAATAAATTTTTATTTTCAAAAAAATAAAAAAAAAATTGCAAAATTTATTAAATAACACCTAAAAAATATAAACCTTATAATCAATTTAACAAAGTTAAAAGTTTGAGTTTTTTAAAGATAAAATTTTTAGAGTAAAAAGTTAAGGAAAAATAGTAAATTATTTATATTTTAGACAAGAATAATAAATTGAGTAATTTATTTTTATTTTTATATGTAATTTAAGTTATTTATTTAATATATTAAATGAATAAAACTTTTAAATTTACATATATAGGCCCTATATATTTAAATCTAACCAATTTAAATATTACTTTAAGATTTAATTTATCCATTTATATGAATTGTATATAATAAAAAAAAACATATAAATATCGATTTATATTTAAGTTTAAAATAAAATTTTCTATTTAAAAATTAATAAAAATTGAAAAATAAAAATATTAAAGTAAGAATTTTTGAAAATAATGACAGATTAAAGTAAGAAAATTTATCTTTTACATCTGTTTTCTAGAAAATTGTTAATGTTGTTCAATAAATGATTGTTATGGATAGAGGAACGATTGTTTCTTCTTCTTTTCTTCCCTTTCTTTTTTTTTTCTTTTAAATCTTTAATAAAAGTTTAATCTTTGGAAAAATGAATGAAAATTTCATTGGTGAAAAATGAGTTTAATGCATCTCTTACATTTTCCAAAATAAGAATTTGATCCACTTAATTAACTTAAAATCCCTTTGGTAAGTAGTTTATTTTTCAATATTAAAATGAAAATTTCATGCTTTCATATCGACGTAAGAGTTAAAAATTTATTTTTTTAAAAATATATTTCGTAAAAAATGTCAAAAATTAAAATAATAATAAAAAAAATGTAAATCTGCTTAACATCATTAAAAGAAATTTAAATGTATTTAATGAAATCTAAAAGCATAAAGTAATGTGTTATGAGTAAGAAATTTTAATTCTAAAAAAACTATCGATTATTAAAACTAGAAGCAAATAAATTTTATAATTTAGTTAAGTACTTAGTTGAAAAACTATTTTTAAATATCTCTCATTATATGCAGAAATCAAGTCTTTTTCTTTATTCTATATTCACGATTGTTTATTATTTTTTTTTAAAAAATAATTTATGTGAAAATGAAATTATAGATTAAAGAGCAACGAGAAAAGATATTTTTCATCTAATTAATCAACAATTTTTGACAAGTGGCGCCGATATGACGAAAATAAAAACCGTTCCGAACTACCCGCAGCTCTTTGATTTGTTCTAAGCAATCAGCTAAATAAATAAGGGAAAAAAAAATAATATATTTTTTTACTCTAATGCTGCGATTATTTTTACAAATATAAACTATATAATACACGGATTAAATAATCTTAAATAAAATCTAAGAATAATTATAAAAATACAGCTGTAACTAGTATGTCGCGATATTATTTGTGAGTAATGGAATGCTAAAAAGGGATCTTCGAGTAAACAGGTTAGAAATATATTACTGTAAGGTAATATGCCTATTATACGAACATATTATGCATGTAGAGCCTATCCATATAAAGTTTACTTCAGGTTTTATAGGGCTTAAAATAGATTTACTGTTAGATAAACCTTTATAATCTAACCTATAAATGTACTCTAGACATTCCGTACTTCTAAGAAAATCTTTCATACAGCAACTCGAGTACATCTATCGAATAGGATGTTTTATTCCGAGTACCTAATATTCTGATGTGTATTATTCATCCTATTGCGAACAGATATAGTCTATTAAATAGTAGATAAAAGTTATTATCGATTTTTTTCTTAATTAATTACCGCATTACTTTCAAAAGCAATCAAAATCTCGCTATATCATCATCACGAAATTATTTAATCCAACCATTATTAGCTCATTAAAATCAAAATTAACTCTAATCAATTAGATCAATTCTAATAAGGATTTATTTAAAACAAAGAACCGACCTATCAAACTCTAAATTAGTATTTTATAAGAATAGAAATTAAATTATTATTATAATTTTCATTAAGAATTAATGCTTAATCAATCATTTTAAGTTAATAAAATAATTAATTATTCATATGAAAAGTTAAATAAAGAGATAAAAATTAAATAAAATAATGAAAGAGAGGATTTTATATTCTATAAAATAAAGGAAAACAAGAATTGTAGTCCTATTATATTCTAGTTTTTTAATATTTAAATGGAAAAAAATGCGATTTCGTATATCCTAAGCATAAATATCGTACTTTATCTTTTATATAAGATAAACAATTCGAAAGCATTTCCTTGCAAACCAATCTTTCGATCCCAGAGGACAAATAAGACAAACTGCACGAAGTAGATCTCCGAAGTCTTTATTACAAGAATTTCATCAACGAAAACTTAGTAATTTCATCTAACGTTGTGTTGACGGAGAGATTGCAGAGGAAGGCTATAAGACCCCAGGGTTTTCTGCCACTACTAGTACATTATGTAGATGACATGTACGGTATATATGCAAGAGAGGAAAGGGTCCAGAATACATTATGGACGAAGCATTATCGCGCTTCTTTTTTATACTACCGGGTATAATTTCTACCCACAAACTTATTTTAAAATTTAAAACATCGAGGTCAATTTCACTCTTCACTATAGAGATACAGGTAAAAGTGCCCGAGGAGTGTACGGACATAAACATGGTAAACAGCCTTCGTTTCCCATTTACACCCGACTTTTATACCAACTTCGGGTAATGAGTGTTTTAGTTTACGTCTTTTTCACGCGTGTTTTTCATCAAACCAATTTCTAGAACGTATCTAATGAAACTAACTTTTAATTTATTTACGCTATCATCATTAAAGAAACATCGAGTAAGTAATGATAATCACTTCCTCAAGTGTTATAAACCAGTTTCCTGTAACTCTTTTCGCCAGAAATCTATCGAAAAGTAATCTTCATTCGGATACTCATGTATTATTACCTGTCAGCAAATCAGTATTTTTCTCTTCGAGCAGAATTAAATTTATAGATTAATCTACAATCTACAATATGCAACTTATTTTAATATCAAGTTGCAAATATTCAGCGAAATTGCCGACAAAAACAAGAATTCAGGAGCCAAATTGAAAAGCTACAAAACGAAAGGTACGAACTTACTAAAGTTGTCTGTAAGCTGTAAGCTACGAAGTAAAAACTACAAAACCACAAAAGTTAAAGCTATAATGCCACAAGTTATAAAGTTAAAGCTACAAAAGTAAAAGCTAAAAAAGTCACAAACCTCAAAATTGAAGTTGTAAAGTCAGAGAGTTAAATGATAGTTTAGTTTATATAAAATCAAATATAAAGTACACAAAAGATTACAACAGTGAGAAATAATAAATATTTCAGCTTTTTCTGTTGTTTTTAAAGAATTTTTCAGCAGGAAAATCAAGTTATATTTATTGTTTCGATCTATGTAAAGTGAGTATCCAGTTAATAGAGAAAAGATCAATTGGCCATATAGTGTGTCTAGCTGTTAGAATACAATACAGTCTATACAAAAATGTCCACGAGAGACTTACATAAAACAATCGTAGAAGCAGATGTGCCGAAAATTTATCGTCTTCTCCACCTCTCGTGTCGTAAAAGTGCATGCAGGGATATTTATAACCATAGACGATCGTAATTCAACAGCTTTCAATTTGCTATCACAAATGGTCGAGAGAAAAGAGTGAAAAAAACTTTACGAGAACGAATTAATTCGTAACACTTTCGTTATGAATTAACTGTTGACGTTGTAGAGAAGATTCAGCAAGTTCTAGAGAAGATTTAACAACTTTTGATTCGTTTCGGAAGTGGCAAAACTATCGAGTTCCTTATTTAAGAGAGCTAAATCGTTCGTAATGATATTGCTGTCATTAGTACATATGACTATAGTCAGTAACTCGTACGGGAAGATGTCAAGTAGCCTGGATAATACCAACTAAATCATTGTAATGGTACAAGCGCGACGGTTATTACTTCCGTACACAACTAAGCAATTTTTATATAGTCGCAATTTGATTCGTCTTTTTTTTATATATATTTATAAATAATGTAGACGAAGAAATAAGTGGCTTAATATAAAATATAGGTATATATATTTAAATTTTGAACCTTTAAAACACCGTTAAAAAGCGATTAAAAACGATTTTAACAGTTAAAGGATAATTTATTCTAACGGTTAAAAATGTTAATCGTTAGAATAAACCGTCGTTAAAACTAGAAACGATCGAAAATGAAAGTGATAATTCATGCAAAATTTCATAGAACGTCCAGGAAGATAAATGGACTTTAGTTGCAACCCTATATCTCCTCAGATCGATCGTTCATCAACCGATGATTGAAACTGTAAGAGAGAGACGTGTGGGTAAACACTGCGAGAGATAGAAAGTCGACTATTATTGACACTAAACTCTATCATACACTAACAAACGAATTCGAGAATCGACCGTTGACTCAACGAAAATATTGTACCTTATATTCGCTATTAGACACATTCGATAATTGAATTTCTCGGCTAAGTTGCCCCTCGAAACAAGGCTAATTAAATATGCTAATACCTACTATCCTTTTCCAACAGCTTCATTAATAGACTTGTCGCTTTGACAATATTCAATTCACAAGCTACTCGAATGACAAGCTAACATTAAGACACGCCAAGGACAAAGCACATCAAGTTGATCACATGATTCGAAGAGGAAGAGATACCAAGACGCGGCGGGAATTCTGTCAGTCAAAAGCGAAGACTCGTGGAACGATCAATATGTACCCAGTCATCTACTGGTACGTCTTGGTAGCTCGACTGTCAACAAAACAGTGGAATGTGTTTAGCACAAGCTTCACTCTTTGAGTGACAGCCAGATATGAATATAAGGTTAGACAGTTTGTCAAACGACAGACTGGCTTATTTAGTAATGAAGCAACGAACGTTAATCCCTCTTCTAGCATTGGCGTAACTGTAAACACAATTACTAAAGTGTATACATCCTACCTGTGATAATTATAAAGGATTTAAACGGATCGTATATATTCGATTGTTAAGATCATCTTGGAATTCTTAATTAATTACCACTGTTTCTGCATTCAATTAATTAGACGTTTCCATTTCCTCCGAACAGAGAATAAGAAAAAGAAATTTGTTTATTGATGTTTCGTTTCGATGTCTCTATTTATTAATGTCGAAAGATGGGGTCTTAAGTCGTTGCTTTAATAAGAATTCGCGTGCAGGAAAGTATTTTCATTAGTAGTGAAAATAAACCAATCTTAAAGCTATCGAATTTCAGTAGTCAATCTCGGTGTTTAATTTAGCAAGGCAAGAGAAGCCCGAGAACATTTTAATAATGCAGTCAATAGAGAGTGATCAAAGGAAGACGGACACGAAGCTTATATTCAGAGAACGAATGATGAATGAACTTCATATGGAAACGAGCAGCTACAAGCGACCAAACCGACTGAACTAAGCTGTCACCACAGTCTGGAAAGTAATGAGAAAAAATGTACGGACAGTAATGAAAAGATATTGAAAGGAGGATGTGATTATACTTAATGAAAAATCTATGGAAAGACTACGTTGAGATAAAAGAGGGACGAGATAGGCGAATCTTCCTCGGGCGTAGGACCAGTCATTAGAATCTTCTTGGTTTTTGGACCCCAATCGACGAAAGTTTACGAGATGAATACGGCGATTAATTATTCACTTTCAGTTTTTTTTTATTGTTAAAAGTTTCTCAAATAAAATTTTATCGAAACCTGTACGAATGAGAAAAAATTGCAGTTTTTTTATATAAAAAAATGGAAAAAACACGAACGCATACATTACGTTGTAGTAAATCTTTACGCCCTTTCTGAATGTGACTCATAAAAGTATCTAAGGCAGTGCAATAGTTTAGGAAACTTTCCAACTTGCCTTTCTACATGTTACGTATATTGAAGTTCTTGCGTAGAAACATCAATCGTGCATAAGGCTAGCTGTGACACACAAATGAATGTTTTTCTCTTCGAGAAGCTTGGTCATGCACACAATTTACCGCTACCATTATTCATGGAGACTACTTACAAGCTCTGCACAGATGGCTTTGTCTCCAATCCGATGCCAGTACTTTCATACTTCTCTTTCCTATATTGGTCGCAGTGATTATCTTACAACAAATAACCAATAATTTTAGCACTGAAACTTTTTCTAATTTCTAACATAAAACAAACAAAGACGGAAAGAAACAGTAATAAATAAATAATAATCCAATAAAGTAATTTCTTTACTAATTTATTCACAAAAAAGGAAAGTAAAAGGCCGGAAAATCGAGTAAAGGAAAGAAAAAATTCAATAAATATTAAGTAAAAGAAGGGGAATAGAAGAGAAATAAAGGTAAGAAGGCGTAATGTCGGATAAAACAAAACTGATGTTGATGACTCTAGACATATTCGGAAGAAATTGAATTATAATACGAAAGGAAGCATCTAAAATCGTACGTCATACATGGCAAACAGAACATTCCATCAAAGATTAATAGCGTCATTGAAAAATGCGCCAAAAATCATTGTTTACTCGATGTCCAACATCACATTCCGAGCGATGCTATGTTCAAAGCTCAGAAAATATGTTTTGAAATCATTATTAAACTAAAAGAATTAAATAAATCATAAAAAAAGCCTAAAGAATTTCTTAAAAAAATTGATTACGAAAATAGGAATCTATTTATTTTATTTGATTTCGAGGATAATATTTCAAAGTTTATGAAATGGAAGAAACTTGTCAAATATTATCGATTTATAATATCAAAAGCTACGGACTGTTTTATATTGATTCCTCCTAGAGGTTATAAAAGGAAAAAAATCAAGTTTTCTGGATATATAGAGGTTGTACTATCATTAAAAGTGGTCCATTAAGAATAGATTTCGAATAGGAAGATTGGAGTGTGGTTTAGAGATGACCTCGAGTTATTGATAGATCGAATATTGTCAAAACTGCGACGAATGTTTCAGATATAAAAGTTGAAAGTCATATTAATACGTCTTTAAAATATTTACAACTAGTCGACTTCCTCTTTCAACAAATGAATAAAATATAAACAAGAATGCGAACGATTCAGTTTGAGTTGGATTCTAATCCCTTTGGCACACTTTACTCTACCCAAAGCTGATAAACATTGAAAACAATGTTTCGCTGGGATCGTTAATGTTAATCTCTCTATATAAACAGAGTAAGGTATGCTTCGTTAGGTTAACTACAAATTTCTGAAGGCCCTACCGACCCGGATTCTTAGGAGGGATTTTTCTCTCTCGTTCACTGAAAATACCATTAATTACTAATTAGGTAAGGTTCCCGCAGGGATGTAGTTGATGTCCCCCTCGAGACAGAATGATGAAGAGTGATTCACCTCCTCCTATGACAACTGGACTCGAGTCTAACAGCGGGTGTGCGAGAAACAATATAGATGCAGTCAGTAATTACGCAAAGGATAAGGGAGGTTCTACTGCTAATATCCTGTACACAAAGTCCATTTTCAAGGTCAAATGGGATTATTATTATTATTGTTACTATTACATGTTTCAATAACGTTCCACACTTCACTCGAGCATAGTTACAACTTATAATAAACGAGGTAATATATCAGAGCTTACTTTTTAATTTAATGATCCTCAGAATTCATTACCATATTAATAATTTGATGCTTGCTTTCTATGTTAAGTTTTTCGTCGTTTCTTTTTTGTATCTATCGTATTGCAACGAAAACATTTTCTGCTCTTAGTTTTCTTTGCAAGAAGAAAAAAAGATTATTATCCTATTAGTCTTATTAAAAACACTTTCTTTTAATTAGATTTATTAAGTACTTAATGTTAATAATTAATTAAAAAGGAATCAGCATTTTTTTTTCGTAGCAGATAAGTGAAAAGGGAATTTAAAAACTAAGAAAGATGATAGTTTAGCCCGGAGGATCCATTACACAATAGCGGAGTGTCTTTCTTTTGATGAGTTGCAAAGGAAACATTGAAGTTAGTGATGTATAGTTGAAGGATGCAAGCAACAATCGCCTGTCAAATGTCTTGTGACTTCAGGCTAAAAATGATGATAGATTACTAATGGGAGTGTGAGAAATTTAGCTAGCCCCAGGCTCCTTCTCAGACAGTTTAACTCAGTGGCGAATATCTAAAAGTAAATGAAAGTCGGTGTTGTTCTTAAATATAATGAAATCCTCTTTGTAAAGAATTCCTTTTCGTGGCTCTTCCGACTATTGAATTCGAATAAAAACTCATTAAAAACTCGTAACGTTAACATAATTTGGTATTTTAATACCGGGTATTAACATAAATTTTAAATTAGCCTATTAGCAAAGCTCATTAAATCTGTAATCTTAAAATGGTCTTATGTTAGCAAACAGTTTTGAGATAAACTATAGACTTATCAATTCTAATCCATTTTGTACACTTTACTAAATTCCCTGATAAGGTGCGCTCGTATTGTTAAATATTTTTTAAAAAATAAATATTTTAAGAACAGAATACTTTTAAGGCAAAATTTCAACTAATAATATTTACTGTGTAGATTAAATATTAAAAAAAAAAATCTTTGCTTCTTTAAAATGTTCATATTTTAGCATAATTTTCCTTAAAATTTTTAACGAAATTTTATTTTCTTGTTTTCTATTTTAATGCACGAATTGAATGAACGTTTATATATAAAACCCCAGTGTTTTTTTTTTATTATAAATCAAAAATCTAAATATACAATATGAGTGATTTAGTATACGAATTAAACATTTGAAAAACAAAATCTCCAGTGTTTTAGAAATAAAAAAAAAGTCTAGATATATAACGTGAAAGATTCCATATAAACGATGGTTGTTATGATAGGCTTTAAGAGAAAGAAAATCTGTCGAATGGTACACAGAACTCTTGGGTCATTGGGCAAGTCTGCCTCCATTGGTGGATGCTGAGAATTAATTGCCTAGAGCTTAGTCGTTGCTTGCTACCAATAAATTCCCCGTCAGAAACCGGATTAAACTAGCAGAGATCTTAGTTCATTCCAATTAAATAAATCAAGATTAGTATTTTAGTTCTTTTTGACTTATTCAACTAATTGATGTAATTATGCCTACAGCAAATTCTCTTGTAAAACAGAGCATCATAATGTAAAACTTTCAAAGTTAAGCTATTTCGCAAGGTAATTAAGGCCAATGGGAGTTCTATTTTTAACCAAATTGAGTCTAAATCGATAAATTTACGTCACCATTATTTAAAGTGTAAGCAACGTAATTTAGATCCTCCTTTTATAGCTTATTATATAGGTGCTTTAACGTTACAAAGGGCGTGATGAATTTTATAAATGCTTTTATTTTCATAAATATTCATATCTAGCATTGTTATATTCATAATTTTTTTATTATTATTATTATAATAAAATAAGACTTCATTAAAATTAATAAGGTGTAAGTTTATTAAAATATTTTTTAAAAAATTCTCTTATAAATAAATTCAATCAAGTTATTAATATTCTTGTCGGATTAAAAACGTTGTATTAAAAGCTAAAAATAATAATAAAAAATGTGACGTTTAATAAAAATAAAATATTAAATATTTTTCAATATTTAAAAAAAATCTAACATTTTATTACTATATTTTTTTCTACATTTAAATCCATAATTAAAAATATCCTTAAGTTGGAATTAAATTATACATAAATTTAATATATTTATAATAAAAAAATTTACGAAAAAATCAATTTATATGCCTCTTTACTCCTATTGAAAAACCATTGCGAATATTGAAATAAATTTGTGTGTGTGGTGTGTGGTGTGTGTGTGTGTAAAGAAAAGCGAATTATCTTTTATACAAATTTGTTAAATTTATAAAAGATTTCAAATTGTTTTCTTTTTTTCAGTCCTAAAATAAATCGAAAGAGGAATATTTGCCCTTTTGATCTGTCAGTATATGTGCCTTTCAGAAGCGATATCCATCTTCCCAACCTCCTTTCAATATTAACGCTTGAATGGCTACCCATGTGACCCTTGAGCATCCCTTCACGTCTCACAACCGAACTCTATAGTTTGGATTTACTATAAAGTCAATGCACTAAGCTAAGAAAATGTTACACTAAAGTCGAACTCTATTTTAGAACAATGTTTATTTTGAAAATATCATTTGTACACTTCTAAAAATAAACATTTCAAAATTAATTTATCTAAGAATAAACTATTAGTTTTTCACCTCAATATATTATATCATACATTTTATATTTTTCAATTTTAAAAAAAAAACTATTCGATTTGATTAAATTTCGAAACGATTTAAGCAAAAGAAGAAATGATATTTTATAGCAAGCTTATCAATGTTATTTATTTCTCACTCCATTAGTTCTATTGTACATTTATACAAATATTTTTCTATATTTTTCTAAATAATAATAATATTTTACGAAATATTTGGTCTATATCTTTCATGCCATTAACTAATTGTATTCAATCCATTCCTCCATATTTTTCTTCGAGTTTTATCGCGCAAAAATCTATTTCTCACAGCTTATATTACATTTGTTCGTCAATGAACTTTTTCATTTTACTGTATACTGATAAAAGAATCTGTTCTCCTTTTTATCTTTTTTTTTTAATAGAAACATATTTTCATCTTAGTATAGACGTAACCAGATAATGATCGCATCCAATCTAGGTGCTTGGTATCAAACGATGTACTTTTTCAGATACTTCTCACACGTCTATGAAAAACTGTACAGGCTGATACAGAGTTAAGTCTTTCAGATCAATAAAACTATGAAGATTCTTTACTAGAATTAGAAATTTATTCCTATTCTTCTAAATTATTATCTTAAGAAAGATATTTTTGGAATATTTCAATAATATTTCTAATAAAAATTGTATCATCTTTACAACTATAGATTTACTTCTATTATTTAAAAAAATATGTATATATATATTCGCTTATTTACAGTATATTTATGAAATTATTTATAATAAAATATTAAAGAAATATTTATTTATTTTT
>NW_019384661.1:357787-366508 GCF_000671375.1 Centruroides sculpturatus | reverse complement strand
TAAAGAAATATTTATTTATTTTTTTTACATTTTTTCTAATAGAAAATTTCACTAAAAATATAATTTTTCTGA
Organism: Centruroides sculpturatus; assembly: GCF_000671375.1. Lineage (NCBI taxonomy): Eukaryota > Metazoa > Arthropoda > Arachnida > Scorpiones > Buthidae > Centruroides > Centruroides sculpturatus. The sequence goes on along the minus strand of NW_019384661.1, from coordinate 366,436 downwards.
ATAAAAATAATATCGCAATTGAAAAGTATTTTTTTTTAAAGAAAAATTATTCATTATAAATCTTTTGTTACCCCTAAAAAAATAGAAAGAATAATTTTTAATCATTCGACGTAAGAAATTTTCAAATAAAAAAATATTCTGTTTTTAATTATTTTTTAAAAAATTCTGAATTGGAAACGTACAAAACCAGTTTTTTAAAATCAATTTTACCCAACGTAAATCGGTTATTTTTAGAAAAATATTTTAATTCAATGTTCCTATTCATTGAGAGAAAATTTTTGTAATAAATAACATAATACATATTTTAAAAATTTTTATTTTTATGATAATATTGAATAAATTCTTCAATCTTTAAACGTGTTACGGCTTCAAAAATATATATATATTTTTTAAAGCAATATCTAGAGAAATGCGCAACGTTATGCAAATATTTGAGAAGATAGAATATAAATTAAATTACTTGAAAACTAATTTTAAAGATTAAATAATTAGTTTAGAATCATTTATACAAGATTTACAAAATTTAAATATTATTAAATTTTATTTAATTATATATATATATAAAAAAGTATTCTCACTTTAAACTTCGAACTTGGAAGCAATTACAGAACATTGCATCAATCTATCAAATTTGTAAGCTTATAAAAATATTAAAATGAATGTAATAAAGTTTAAATTTATAATTAATTTATCTGTAAATTAAATAAAGGTATGTTCGCACGCGTGTATTCATTATATTTATTGTTTTGTTGTTGCTGTTGTTGGGGAAATGAATTCACTACAGAGTAAAGAAAAGCAAAAAAGTTATTGCAGGTAGAATTAAAGTTTATATTTGCAAATTAAACAAGAGGAAACTTGAAAATTTTCTGGAAAGTGCAAAATTTAATCCAGAATGGAAACTGATGGATCAATGTGAGAAGTACAGACAATAACAAAAGAGGGAGAGGAGAAGCTTATTGCGAAAACTGTGATGAATTCATCAACGCTTCAAATACCAGCTCGGTCAAACTAAGGGCGTAATGAAAGGGTGGAGTGAGCCGACGACAATTCGTGCAATTTAATATTTACTTTCACCGAAATTAATGTTGTATATGTCTATAGTAGAGAGAATTGTTAATGAATTCTCAACAATTCGCGATATATCACGGTACTGACAACCTCGATCTACTGTAAAACTTGGATACGATTACTAGGTTAGTGCTATTCTTTCCACGTTTCTAGTTACCGACCGGTGTAGCTGTTGTTGACAGGTAACTAGCCAGAACGTGGCTTCAATGTCAATCGAATGTAACTCGCGTAGTGCTACTGCTGCTGCTGCTGCTGCTGCTACTGCTTCTGCTACTAGTACTACGGTCGAATGGAAGACATTGCAATTTCCTAATTGATTGAAACGTCGCGTCTTTGAAGGAGTCAAAGTTCGACTTTCCATCTTCGTTGCAATATATGTGAATGAATGGTAAAGGAACGATTTCTTTTATGAGGAAAATAAGAAAATTTTCTTCATTGCCGGTAATCAAAGATGGGAGATCTTTCATTCATAGATCCATATTATCTCCGTTAATGACAGATCGACGACATCCTTTACTGTCCTAATGATCCTGGCTCGGTCATTTTCTAGTTCATGAAATGTAATTCCTCCCTAGCTAATTGTGCAGCCATCCTTTCAACGACCTACGTCATCACGAGAACTACATTAATGAAACACTGGATCTTTTAAGCTTTTATTTAAACGTTTCAGGTAGATACGACTCTTTTCTAACCATTTAGCTAACAGATACGAGCCTTATCTGGTTAAAATCTATCGTGACAAATCGAGCAGGTAACTGCCAACATACAAACACTAGGGTATCCTTTCTTTTTTCTAGCCATCTTCCCATCCAGACACGTAACTCCTATCAATGATCGAAGGAGGATTTGTGATGATTTCTTCACTAACGACACCATTACTGACGGATCGAGAAACTAACTCCCTATTGTTAAATGTACAGATAATGATGACAGACCTACTCTATCTTGGTTATGAACCAAAAGATAATTTAGTAGAAGTTAATCAACATTTTTATACGATTATCGATCTTATTTGATCGCTGGAAAATCACCATAATTTTATTCATTTTTTTTTTTTAAATTCCTCTTTTAAATTTAAAGAAAAGAAAATTTTTACTTTTAAAATAACCCAAATTATCGGCACTTGAAGGATATAATATCGAGAATGGAAAAATTTCTTTATTATGGTAACGTTAAATCAACTTTGTATGGAATTATATCAGTAATGATTAATGTCTTGGAAGATAATTCTTTTGGTTTTTAGGAAAAGGGCTTAAATAATGAGGATAAATGTGTCGAGCTGAATCACCTGAACGGATATGATTCAGTAGATTTGGAAGACAGTCGAAAAGAATGATCTGCGGATGTTACGCAACATTAACATCCATTCCATCATCATTACCATCCGAAGCTAGTTCTCTCTTCTTCCCACCAGATGCGCCCAATCATGGAAAAAATGGAAAAATGGAAAAAACTCTTTCAATAAAAACACTATTTAAGTAGAATATTATAGTTTCTACAACAACATAATTAATATTTACAAAAATATTTCAAAACATTCCATCTTCTGAGCGAAGATTTGCATCGATTAAAGATCGATTCGAATTCACACGCGACCCTTTAAATACGAGTTTTATTAAATTTATTTTTTTTAAAAATAAATGAATGATACTTTAAGAATATTTTCTTATTAAAATGTTTTAAATTTTTCAAACATTTTTAAAAAGAAAAAGAAAAAGAAAAGGAAAACGAAATGTTCCTTCCATAAAACACCAGAGTCAAAAATCCTTTAATTCATAAAAACGTTTAAAAAAAAATAGATTTTGCATAAAGTAAATAAACGTTTCTTAGTAATACGATCCGATTCTTAATGCTTTCCAGACTAAATAGAAAGTAAAAGAAAAATATTGCATAACGTCCTTCAATTAGAATCATCACATTTCTCTTTTCTTTATAGCAGATGTACTTTGACAAGAGGAGGGAGGAGAAAAAAAGTCGAAAACTTAAACACGTGATGTCCATCTTGCAGATAACGTTGACGGAAAAACTGCCGGGAAATTTAAACTAGGATTATTTGATTTTTTTTTTGACAAGTAAAACAAATTTTAGAAATGAGAAAAGACCATATTCTATTTTTTTCTTTTTAATTTTCTTTTTGATCAATCTTTTAGCACGAAGAAAAGTATTTTGTTGGGACGATCTACTCTAAATCAAACGAGAGATCTGAGAAGGGATGGTTGTCGTTATCGTAAATACTATATTAAACGAATTGATGTTTATTGCTTGAGTAATACGATAGGGTCATCTTATATTAACTTAGGTTTAAAATAAAATGGTTTTGTAAAGTAGTTAAACCACTCACCAAACTACTTTCCTCTGAACTATAGGAGAGCTGCTACTGGCTGTCGGTTTTGCAGGAAACTAGAACGTCGAAACAACCGTTCTGTGTCGAGCAGACTCTAGTTTCTACACCCGTCACGTGTTGCCATCTGGCGTCGACGATTATCAACATTCGGATGGATTTTTTTTAGGAACCACCTAAATCATTAAAATGCAAGAAATTCAATTACAAATATTACTCGATGCCTATAGTAACGTAACTAAAAACTAGCCTATATTTAACAATTCATAAATCATTTTTATATTTTATTTCCATTGTTTATTTTATACGACNGGTTGAGGAGGCTAATTAAATTATTAATTCTACCTTGAAAGTTAGGAGAAAAAAAATAATAATATAATCAAATTATTTAATTTTATCCAAATTCATCGATTTAATATTCAATTATTTACGCTGTTTAAGTTAAACGGGTGAAGAGCAAGATGAGCAAGTGTTACTGCATCATTTCTTCGTAATTTCTTTACTAATTTATTCACAAAAAAGGAAAGTAAAAGGCCGGAAAATCGAGTAAAGGAAAGAAAAAATTCAATAAATATTAAGTAAAAGAAGGGGAATAGAAGAGAAATAAAGGTAAGAAGGCGTAATGTCGGATAAAACAAAACTGATGTTGATGACTCTAGACATATTCGGAAGAAATTGAATTATAATACGAAAGGAAGCATCTAAAATCGTACGTCATACATGGCAAACAGAACATTCCATCAAAGATTAATAGCGTCATTGAAAAATGCGCCAAAAATCATTGTTTACTCGATGTCCAACATCACATTCCGAGCGATGCTATGTTCAAAGCTCAGAAAATATGTTTTGAAATCATTATTAAACTAAAAGAATTAAATAAATCATAAAAAAAGCCTAAAGAATTTCTTAAAAAAATTGATTACGAAAATAGGAATCTATTTATTTTATTTGATTTCGAGGATAATATTTCAAAGTTTATGAAATGGAAGAAACTTGTCAAATATTATCGATTTATAATATCAAAAGCTACGGACTGCTTTATATTGATTCCTCCTAGAGGTTATAAAAGGAAAAAAATCAAGTTTTCTGGATATATAGAGGTTGTACTATCATTAAAAGTGGTCCATTAAGAATAGATTTCGAATAGGAAGATTGGAGTGTGGTTTAGAGATGACCTCGAGTTATTGATAGATCGAATATTGTCAAAACTGCGACGAATGTTTCAGATATAAAAGTTGAAAGTCATATTAATACGTCTTTAAAATATTTACAACTAGTCGACTTCCTCTTTCAACAAATGAATAAAATATAAACAAGAATGCGAACGATTCAGTTTGAGTTGGATTCTAATCCCTTTGGCACACTTTACTCTACCCAAAGCTGATAAACATTGAAAACAATGTTTCGCTGGGATCGTTAATGTTAATCTCTCTATATAAACAGAGTAAGGTATGCTTCGTTAGGTTAACTACAAATTTCTGAAGGCCCTACCGACCCGGATTCTTAGGAGGGATTTTTCTCTCTCGTTCACTGAAAATACCATTAATTACTAATTAGGTAAGGTTCCCGCAGGGATGTAGTTGATGTCCCCCTCGAGACAGAATGATGAAGAGTGATTCACCTCCTCCTATGACAACTGGACTCGAGTCTAACAGCGGGTGTGCGAGAAACAATATAGATGCAGTCAGTAATTACGCAAAGGATAAGGGAGGTTCTACTGCTAATATCCTGTACACAAAGTCCATTTTCAAGGTCAAATGGGATTATTATTATTATTGTTACTATTACATGTTTCAATAACGTTCCACACTTCACTCGAGCATAGTTACAACTTATAATAAACGAGGTAATATATCAGAGCTTACTTTTTAATTTAATGATCCTCAGAATTCATTACCATATTAATAATTTGATGCTTGCTTTCTATGTTAAGTTTTTCGTCGTTTCTTTTTTGTATCTATCGTATTGCAACGAAAACATTTTCTGCTCTTAGTTTTCTTTGCAAGAAGAAAAAAAGATTATTATCCTATTAGTCTTATTAAAAACACTTTCTTTTAATTAGATTTATTAAGTACTTAATGTTAATAATTAATTAAAAAGGAATCAGCATTTTTTTTTCGTAGCAGATAAGTGAAAAGGGAATTTAAAAACTAAGAAAGATGATAGTTTAGCCCGGAGGATCCATTACACAATAGCGGAGTGTCTTTCTTTTGATGAGTTGCAAAGGAAACATTGAAGTTAGTGATGTATAGTTGAAGGATGCAAGCAACAATCGCCTGTCAAATGTCTTGTGACTTCAGGCTAAAAATGATGATAGATTACTAATGGGAGTGTGAGAAATTTAGCTAGCCCCAGGCTCCTTCTCAGACAGTTTAACTCAGTGGCGAATATCTAAAAGTAAATGAAAGTCGGTGTTGTTCTTAAATATAATGAAATCCTCTTTGTAAAGAATTCCTTTTCGTGGCTCTTCCGACTATTGAATTCGAATAAAAACTCATTAAAAACTCGTAACGTTAACATAATTTGGTATTTTAATACCGGGTATTAACATAAATTTTAAATTAGCCTATTAGCAAAGCTCATTAAATCTGTAATCTTAAAATGGTCTTATGTTAGCAAACAGTTTTGAGATAAACTATAGACTTATCAATTCTAATCCATTTTGTACACTTTACTAAATTCCCTGATAAGGTGCGCTCGTATTGTTAAATATTTTTTAAAAAATAAATATTTTAAGAACAGAATACTTTTAAGGCAAAATTTCAACTAATAATATTTACTGTGTAGATTAAATATTAAAAAAAAAAATCTTTGCTTCTTTAAAATGTTCATATTTTAGCATAATTTTCCTTAAAATTTTTAACGAAATTTTATTTTCTTGTTTTCTATTTTAATGCACGAATTGAATGAACGTTTATATATAAAACCCCAGTGTTTTTTTTTTATTATAAATCAAAAATCTAAATATACAATATGAGTGATTTAGTATACGAATTAAACATTTGAAAAACAAAATCTCCAGTGTTTTAGAAATAAAAAAAAAGTCTAGATATATAACGTGAAAGATTCCATATAAACGATGGTTGTTATGATAGGCTTTAAGAGAAAGAAAATCTGTCGAATGGTACACAGAACTCTTGGGTCATTGGGCAAGTCTGCCTCCATTGGTGGATGCTGAGAATTAATTGCCTAGAGCTTAGTCGTTGCTTGCTACCAATAAATTCCCCGTCAGAAACCGGATTAAACTAGCAGAGATCTTAGTTCATTCCAATTAAATAAATCAAGATTAGTATTTTAGTTCTTTTTGACTTATTCAACTAATTGATGTAATTATGCCTACAGCAAATTCTCTTGTAAAACAGAGCATCATAATGTAAAACTTTCAAAGTTAAGCTATTTCGCAAGGTAATTAAGGCCAATGGGAGTTCTATTTTTAACCAAATTGAGTCTAAATCGATAAATTTACGTCACCATTATTTAAAGTGTAAGCAACGTAATTTAGATCCTCCTTTTATAGCTTATTATATAGGTGCTTTAACGTTACAAAGGGCGTGATGAATTTTATAAATGCTTTTATTTTCATAAATATTCATATCTAGCATTGTTATATTCATAATTTTTTTATTATTATTATTATAATAAAATAAGACTTCATTAAAATTAATAAGGTGTAAGTTTATTAAAATATTTTTTAAAAAATTCTCTTATAAATAAATTCAATCAAGTTATTAATATTCTTGTCGGATTAAAAACGTTGTATTAAAAGCTAAAAATAATAATAAAAAATGTGACGTTTAATAAAAATAAAATATTAAATATTTTTCAATATTTAAAAAAAATCTAACATTTTATTACTATATTTTTTTCTACATTTAAATCCATAATTAAAAATATCCTTAAGTTGGAATTAAATTATACATAAATTTAATATATTTATAATAAAAAAATTTACGAAAAAATCAATTTATATGCCTCTTTACTCCTATTGAAAAACCATTGCGAATATTGAAATAAATTTGTGTGTGTGGTGTGTGGTGTGTGTGTGTGTAAAGAAAAGCGAATTATCTTTTATACAAATTTGTTAAATTTATAAAAGATTTCAAATTGTTTTCTTTTTTTCAGTCCTAAAATAAATCGAAAGAGGAATATTTGCCCTTTTGATCTGTCAGTATATGTGCCTTTCAGAAGCGATATCCATCTTCCCAACCTCCTTTCAATATTAACGCTTGAATGGCTACCCATGTGACCCTTGAGCATCCCTTCACGTCTCACAACCGAACTCTATAGTTTGGATTTACTATAAAGTCAATGCACTAAGCTAAGAAAATGTTACACTAAAGTCGAACTCTATTTTAGAACAATGTTTATTTTGAAAATATCATTTGTACACTTCTAAAAATAAACATTTCAAAATTAATTTATCTAAGAATAAACTATTAGTTTTTCACCTCAATATATTATATCATACATTTTATATTTTTCAATTTTAAAAAAAAAACTATTCGATTTGATTAAATTTCGAAACGATTTAAGCAAAAGAAGAAATGATATTTTATAGCAAGCTTATCAATGTTATTTATTTCTCACTCCATTAGTTCTATTGTACATTTATACAAATATTTTTCTATATTTTTCTAAATAATAATAATATTTTACGAAATATTTGGTCTATATCTTTCATGCCATTAACTAATTGTATTCAATCCATTCCTCCATATTTTTCTTCGAGTTTTATCGCGCAAAAATCTATTTCTCACAGCTTATATTACATTTGTTCGTCAATGAACTTTTTCATTTTACTGTATACTGATAAAAGAATCTGTTCTCCTTTTTATCTTTTTTTTTTAATAGAAACATATTTTCATCTTAGTATAGACGTAACCAGATAATGATCGCATCCAATCTAGGTGCTTGGTATCAAACGATGTACTTTTTCAGATACTTCTCACACGTCTATGAAAAACTGTACAGGCTGATACAGAGTTAAGTCTTTCAGATCAATAAAACTATGAAGATTCTTTACTAGAATTAGAAATTTATTCCTATTCTTCTAAATTATTATCTTAAGAAAGATATTTTTGGAATATTTCAATAATATTTCTAATAAAAATTGTATCATCTTTACAACTATAGATTTACTTCTATTATTTAAAAAAATATGTATATATATATTCGCTTATTTACAGTATATTTATGAAATTATTTATAATAAAATATTAAAGAAATATTTATTTATTTTT
>NW_019384661.1:351401-353863 GCF_000671375.1 Centruroides sculpturatus | reverse complement strand
TAGGCACCAAATGATGCCAACTATATATATTATTTTTTAAAATATATTACTCACGAAAAAAAAAAGAATTCCTACTTAAAAAAAATGAATTAAAAGTTATTTTTGAATAATAAATTATAATAAAACTTAAAATAATTGTTAAAATAAGAATTTTTTATGAAGTTTTCCAACCGTAAAAAAGTAACAAAGATACGACAATAATTATTGTTACTGTTATTTAATGCGATTACCATCGAGTTAGAATGGCGTATGTGTATCTTTGAGCATTCCCACTGCAAGACAAACGTCATCTTATCGGTGTTTCGACCATCTAGAAAAACAGCCTTAGGCAAACACACAGCTGTCCTCAGTCGACTTAAATAAACAAGAACGAAGGTGTAAGAGCCTACCTCTCTCTCTCTCTCTCTCTCTCTTCTCATACGTTAAGAGATAACGTTAGGTAAAAATTCGGTTCGTTTCTTAAATTGAAGATTCACGAAAACGTTCACGCGTCACGCGAGGTTTTTACTTTTTTTATTTTTAGTCTTCTTTTTCTACCCTTTCTCTCGTTCAAACCGCAACTTCACGGTTTCAATTCCGTCTCGAAAGGAGGTGGTCGTTTTCTTGACGTGTGATGTGATGCGCTGGCAATACGCCACCATCAACGCGCCATTCTGCATTTACGAGTTTAAAAAAAAATAATAATAATAATAACGTTTTTGCCAGAAACGTTCCGAAAAAAAAAAATAATAATAACGATAATGTAATGTAAAATCAGTCAATTCTCGTTTGCTTACAAGAAGATTCAACGTTCGCAATGTGATGTTTTCGTTGTTGCAACGTAAAAAAATAAATAATAATAATAAAAAAATTCTGAATGAAATGTTGAATTAGTTTATTCACGTCGACCGAGACTAGTAAATTCTAATTATATCAATTGTTAATTAGTCAATTAGAGAGAATGTAATTAGAAAGCGCAAGAAGAATCAAAACGTAAAAAAGCGATTAGTTGTAATTTGAAAGGATTATGAGTTTCTAATATGGATGTCGTGCCTTGGGCCATTCAATTTCGATGTTTAATTTATAACGAGCCGGGGATATAATATCGAGAATGGAAAAATTTCTTTATTATGGTAACGTTAAANGAATTAAATTATACATAAATTTAATATATTTATAATAAAAAAATTTACGAAAAAATCAATTTATATGCCTCTTTACTCCTATTGAAAAACCATTGCGAATATTGAAATAAATTTGTGTGTGTGGTGTGTGGTGTGTGTGTGTGTAAAGAAAAGCGAATTATCTTTTATACAAATTTGTTAAATTTATAAAAGATTTCAAATTGTTTTCTTTTTTTTTCAGTCCTAAAATAAATCGAAAGAGGAATATTTGCCCTTTTGATCTGTCAGTATATGTGCCTTTCAGAAGCGATATCCATCTTCCCAACCTCCTTTCAATATTAACGCTTGAATGGCTACCCATGTGACCCTTGAGCATCCCTTCACGTCTCACAACCGAACTCTATAGTTTGGATTTACTATAAAGTCAATGCACTAAGCTAAGAAAATGTTACACTAAAGTCGAACTCTATTTTAGAACAATGTTTATTTTGAAAATATCATTTGTACACTTCTAAAAATAAACATTTCAAAATTAATTTATCTAAGAATAAACTATTAGTTTTTCACCTCAATATATTATATCATACATTTTATATTTTTCAATTTTAAAAAAAAAACTATTCGATTTGATTAAATTTCGAAACGATTTAAGCAAAAGAAGAAATGATATTTTATAGCAAGCTTATCAATGTTATTTATTTCTCACTCCATTAGTTCTATTGTACATTTATACAAATATTTTTCTATATTTTTCTAAATAATAATAATATTTTACGAAATATTTGGTCTATATCTTTCATGCCATTAACTAATTGTATTCAATCCATTCCTCCATATTTTTCTTCGAGTTTTATCGCGCAAAAATCTATTTCTCACAGCTTATATTACATTTGTTCGTCAATGAACTTTTTCATTTTACTGTATACTGATAAAAGAATCTGTTCTCCTTTTTATCTTTTTTTTTTAATAGAAACATATTTTCATCTTAGTATAGACGTAACCAGATAATGATCGCATCCAATCTAGGTGCTTGGTATCAAACGATGTACTTTTTCAGATACTTCTCACACGTCTATGAAAAACTGTACAGGCTGATACAGAGTTAAGTCTTTCAGATCAATAAAACTATGAAGATTCTTTACTAGAATTAGAAATTTATTCCTATTCTTCTAAATTATTATCTTAAGAAAGATATTTTTGGAATATTTCAATAATATTTCTAATAAAAATTGTATCATCTTTACAACTATAGATTTACTTCTATTATTTAAAAAAATATGTATATATATATTCGCTTATTTACAGTATATTTATGAAATTATTTATAATAAAATATTAAAGAAATATTTATTTATTTTT